>NC_066281.1:8191818-8494848 GCF_905404315.1 Leptidea sinapis | reverse complement strand
GACTCACTGAGCAGAAATGCCAAAGAAGGCTTATTATAGTATAGAAGATTATATAGAGGATAATGATGCATGGTTCTGGTCTGGATGTTCGCAGGCCATCTAAAATTATATTATATTAAATAGGCTAAGTTTATATATTATTTAAAAGATGGGCTTAGAGTTTTTTATCAGTTCTTCTTCCCATGTTATAGTCTTTTCACGAACTGATGTAGCTTCAGGACGTTTACCAAGTGTTGTTGTAATATGTTATGTTATTGTCACTCGCTATCGTAAATAATATTACGTATATCAAGTATAGTTTAAGGAAAAAAAAGCGAGTACACCTTCCTTAAAGGCCGGCAACGCTCATGTGATTCCTCTGGTTTTGCAAGAGAATTTGGGCGGCGGTGATCACTTAACACCAGGTGACCCGTACGCACGACCAGGTACGCTCGTTTGTCCTCTTCTTCCATAAAAAAAAGTTTAAGGAATTTTCTTCCACGTACAACCAATGATGGAATATGGAATGAGCTCCTTGTGCGGTGTTTTCAAGACGATACGACGTGGGTACCTTCAACCGCTTATACCTACTTTTCTAAATGACTGGCAACACTCACGATATATACAGAACAATCGCAATTATATATCTCTCATTGTTTTAAGGCAGCATTCGTGAAAAATGTTTTTGTTGGACCGTTTTTTCTACAACTAACATAATTTTTCAGGTTAATATTTATAATATGAAACCTACAACAAATAATGTGGTTTTTTATTGGTAACAGAATTATCAAAATCGTTTCGGTATATTTTTTTTATGACAATATGGGACTAGACGAGCAGGACGTTCAGCTGATGGTCATTCATATACCCATTACAAGCCGCTCAGGATTCTTGAAAAACCCAGTAATTCTGAGCGGTATTAGAATTGCGCTCGTCGACTTGACATAAGATGTTAAGTCTCATTTACCCAGTAATTTCACTAGCTACGGCGCCCTTCAAACACAGTATACTGCTTCACGGCAGAAAACGCAAAAAAATCCTCCGACTGGTATGATCCAGAAATTACCGCCTACGTGACAAACATTACATGTTTATAATTATAGTATGGAAAAGTAAAAATAATATAGTTTAAAATGTCTCACGAAATAATAATTATTTTATAGCAATTAATATTGTTTAAAATAAAATAAAAAAAAATAAGTAAGTATTTCATTTTTAATATTAATAACAAAATATTAAATTTGTAACCAAAATGTATGAACGATGCGGTTCTAGAACCCGCGATCTCTCGGGTTCCGTTCGAGCGCTCTCACAACTGAGCCAACCATTCGAGTGACGTATGGTTCGGGTTCGAATCCCGCATCGTTCATAAATTTTGGTTACAAATTTTATTTAATTAATCCAATCCCATAAAAAAAATTTAAAATAATAACATTTGAGAAGAAATAGTGTCTACTTACAGCATTTTGAGAAGGCATATTGTAACCAGTTAATGAGTTGCGTGGCCGTCCCCATGAAGAAAACTGTCCCAATGGATCCTGGTGAGAAATGCCTGGAGCCGCATGGTGCATTGGTCCAGGCAAATACGGCATGCTGCCAACATGTTGGCCTATGTTCGTTCCAGGTTGTTGAGATAACATTTGTCGCTGAACAGCGAAATGGTTGCTGTGTGGAAGAGTAGAAGAATGGTTTATTTGATTGTTTGAGCTTATATTTGACATCGTCCTTCTTTGATCCAATAGAGGACTGGGTGCTGATCGTTCGCCGCATACCTGTAGGTACAAATATTAGGTGTCCATAAATTAAAAATGTTTAAATTTAGTATATATTTTTTAGAGAAAACTATTTTAGAAAGGGGCATTTTCGTGGATGTGGAAAAAGCATTTAACTCGCGTCACCGTCATGCAATTAGACATTAATTCACAGGAATTAGGAAATTGAAACAAAATTGTCCGTTTCTTATTGAAGTGAAAACTTCTTTAGCATCGTTGTGATTTGAAAGTCGATGAAACGAAAATGCGAGACAAATGAGACAGACATATAAATTCATAAGATTTAACGTGGAGAAAATGAAATAGGATAAATAGTTGTAGAAGAGAGTGTCATATGTACGACGCGAGTATACCTTAATATATAATATATGACGTCATGCGCACGACGTATTATTATATAGACACCAGGAGCACATAAATATGGATATGGATGTGATAGTAATGTCTTTCATACCGGTTAAAATCATGTGTCATCCTAGCAACATGTACCAGGACTACATGGGCAGGTTAGAGGTTCATGCACAATGCACTTTTTAAAATTATTATAAGAAGCCTTATCCAGTTTTATGATATCTATGACAATGATTATAATAGAAGAATAGTTGACTTTATGAATGAATATTTATGAAAGTAATGTTTAAAATTCAATACATAATATGTATTTATAAATTTGTTTATATTATACAGATAATAATAATTCTTTGTGTTGCTTTCAGTAAGGCAGTACGCGTCCCAGTTACCAGTAACCATTCGTCTATAACCATGCAGGGCCAGTCCTAGAAACTATAATAACCATTGTAACCAATAAATATTATAGATCCACGTAGTCATAATTAGAAACATTAATTATTATAATATTTTAACAAGTGTCATAGTTTAGTTTAATACCTTAAAAATAGTGTGTACCTGTAATTTTTACGCGCGATTGAAATAAAACTTAATTATAATTAACTTTAGGAATAATGAACAAATACATCTAAGTACATATACTTTTTTTGCTTATCTGAAAACTCATAGACAAAATATGTCAGTTTTGTTTGTCCCACCTATTATAGGACATCCAGTATATATAACAAACATTCTTAAAAAGTTGGAAGACAAGAAGATTAAATTTAACCATTAAATATATACTTGCATTAATTAAAGCGGGTTGAATAGTAAATATTTGAATAAAAATAATTAAATTGTTAATATAACACATATCAATATAATGTTGTTATTGAATAATAACGTATATGGCTCTATGGGCTCGGACCTTTTGCCTGTCCGATGCACGAAGAAAAATTAACGAATGTCACAAACGTCAGACTGAGAACTTTTATTTATTATATATTACAAGTCATAAATGAACAAATACACTTGGAGATTATCAGAAAATATAATAGCAATTTGAAACAATTTTTTAAACTATGAAATTATAATGGCTAAAAATTGTTTCAATTGATTTTTTTCTGAAGAATATTCTGAGTTCAAGTCACGCCTAAAGAAGTTTTACTTCAATAAATATAATTACCCTAAAAACCACTATATATCGACCTAGTACTTATAATAATATAAGCACCCCTTCTCAGCTCCTTAATATTTTGAATATGAAACCACTACCTAGGATATACACAGATTAGACAAAATTTTTCACCCATTATTGGGCAGTCAGGTAGTTTACTACGCTAGAATATTCTAAGTATATAATAATTATCATAAATCCTTTATTTTACTAGAAAACATGTAACAATGGGTGTAAATAGTTTTAAGGTATCAATGTTATCGGCCATTTCTGGCATGCAAAATTATTATTAACTACTAATTCATTTTTCGTTTCATTACAAAATTCTAGTTATTATTATATTTTATTTAACATGAATAAACGCTATATTTTAGGCACTTAGGTCATTTTAAATTACAATTAGGTACTATTTTTAGATGCCATTATTTAAAGACAATTAATATATTTTTTTTAAAGCCAATTTAATTTAATCTAATGTGTCAATATTTCATTTATGGAATAAAAACTACTTTATCTATAAACCATGCAAAAATATCCTTCTTAAATCGTTGGATGGGTAGTACGCGTAAGCTTGGGGGGAGTTTACTAATTATTTTTATCACGAAGGTGAAATAAATACATACGAACCTTATGTCTTCGTGGTGGAGGTACTGGTGGCGTCCCTTTCGGTGGAAGAGGTGGTCTCTCATCCCTTAGTTGTGTTGGTCGTAGAGCCTTTTAATAAAAAATAATTATAAATAATACAAGACGACTTGTATTGTTTACTTTTGTCACGGCTGGCAAAAGGCCAGGATTTGGATGAAGCATGTTTTTATTTAGAGCTACCTACATAGTCAACTAAATAATGGTGGTCTACACTATTGCATTCAGCTTAATATTTACGCCGTAAAAATAACATAATAATATTTTGCAGCTTGTTTTGTCGTATAATTATTTTTATGTATGTTGCGAACATTTCGAGTAGAACGCATTTGGCTATCAATAAAGCCAATCTGTATCTGCCAACGGCCTTGAGTGTCTGGGCGGAGCGAGATATTGTCCCCGCACCTACCGCGCTCCCGATATTATATTATTATCATTAATAGAAAAATTTAAAGAAACAAACATTTTGACTGTTGCTTTTCAATACATTTTTGATAATGTTCTGTATGTTCATAAGCACATTGAGGAATTTTATAGAAACTGTGACATTCATAATGTTAACACGAGGAACAAACATAAACTTGTTATGCCTACTACTCGGTCGAGTTAGTAAGTTTTTTGTTGGGCGATGTATATGCTTCTACAATATGATCCCAGAAAATGTACAAAACAAATGTGTTACGAAATTTAAAATAATTGTTAAAAAATGTTTGTGTGGGAAAGGTTATTATAGCATAAACGATTTTCTTAATGACACCACGGACTGGAAATAAAGCGAACACCCTCAGGCTCCTTAATTTTAAATGTTTATTGTACGATATCACATTGTAATCTATATATTTTATATTAAAAAAAAACCCGCTGAGTTTCTTGCGCCCATTCTTCTCAGGTCTGAGGCAGTCTCTTTTCAATGGGTGGTAGTTTTTGACGTTTCAATAAGTGATTTTAAATCCTATTTTGAATAAAAATATTTGAATTTGAATTTATACATGTAACTGGTCGCGCGGCCGCGCTGCAATCTGCTACCATAGACATATGTACCAGTACGGAAACTGGTACATATGTCAATGGTAGCAGAAACTCACACAAACATGCGTATCGACAAGGCCCCTTAGCGGTTTTCGCGGTCAAAACGATTCGACATTTAGCGGTCCTAGCGCAGCTCCAGCCACGTATACGGCCATCCATAAATTACGTAATACTTTAAGGGGGGAGGGGGCTAACAAAATGTGACAATGAATGATAGGGACAGGGAGCATCAAAAGCTTTGAACTCAACAGTAATACATAGGGTGCACTAAAAGTTTCCTGAACAGGCCAGTTACATAAACAATATTACCGACAATGCTAGTTCCCAAACGACCAGACAAACAAACAAATTTTGAAGGTGAGAATCATAGAACTTATGAGCCATTCTGCATAAAGTCCTGAACTGGCACCTTGGGATTTTTTTCTGTTCCTTAAAATTAAGAACCAATCACGCGATCAACGATTTTCATCGCCAGAAAAGGCTGTTGCAGATTATGAAAAACACGTTTATAAGGTCACGACGGAGGAGTGGCATACATGCTTTCAAAATTCGTTTAATCGTATGAAAAAGTGCATTAACGCAATAGGAGAATATTTTGAGAATCAATAAATTCATTTTTGACCTTTAATAGTATTTTTTTATTCATTCCGGAAACTTTTAGTGCACCCCACGTATGTAAAGCACAATTTAAACCTTAAAGCACAATTGACCTGCTCGCAGTCATATCTATAGAAAATATGACGCGGTTTTACGTAAGGGAAGGGAATTACATAAGTCCGTCCACCAAAACCATAGAGATTTTGTGACGTAATTTATGGATCATATGGAATATTTCTCTAATCTGTGGTTTGGTGCACAGCACACCAGTATCAGTTTAACTATATGACTGCATACTACACAGAGCTGTTTGAAGACTAGTAACCAGTGATCTGTGAACAGCTTGGGGGTTCGGACGAAGCCTCTTCAATATACAATATGTCACTATAATGTCGACAATAAATACACACGGTTCCAACTACTTTACTACTCAGGAAACAGGATTTTAATCACCATTCGTGTAGACGAACACGACGACATACGCATCGACATCGGTTGTTCCAAAATTGAAACTACAGAAGTGAGAATTATGTTTTTTATTTTTTTTATTTTTTTTTTATTACGTTTAAGTAGTTCAACCCGTGTGCTTGATTAATGTCGCTATAGTAGTGCTATTGTGTCTTTGGCTGCATTTATTCGAGTGTTCTAAAGAGTCACATTAGCAGATACCTGCAATGAACTTCCTATCGCGTTGTTTCCAGAACGATGCAAAATGGGTGACTTCAAACACAGTGAATAGACATGCTCATTCCTGGGACGAAAGCATGTCACTTAACGGCCATTCCCAATATACTATCTACGGATAGAGATAAATTACTACCTCCTTCAGTCAGTAATCTGAAGCTGTCCCAATATACCCGATAAGTCATTCTTATCGCCTTATATTGGGACGCGTGAATTAGAATTTCCATACAAACTTCTATCGCTGGTAAGCTATACGTCGTCCCATTGACAGACAGCGTGTACGGATAAGGTGAGTTACCGTCGATAAGTTTAATGGGACAGAAAAGTCAACGATAGTTACGATTTTTATCTCAAGTAAGAGATAGACTGAATACTTACGGTACCCTTGGGCCTGGGAGTTCCCTATTATTTTTAAGCCACGGGGAAGCACTGGGCAAAACCGCCATGGCTGGTCAACTCATAAACTCATAAACGGGTACTGCTTGGTTGTTCATATATTTCAAACAAATTTGAACTTAGTTGGAAATACTTTGTAATACCTGACGCTGATGATGTCGCCGTTTCGGATGTCGATGGTACATGTCATCGCAGGAGGCACACAATGCCCTCCGACCACATTCGGCACACCGCACCCTGGCTCCTCCACCTCCGCATAATCCACAAGACGCACCGGCTTCCATGGGGTGACCTGCTTACCAAAACCATTTCTGCTATTTTATGAAGTTCCGTACCCGAATTATCCCTATTTTACTAACCGACTTCAAAAAGGAGGAGGTTAATAATAATAATAAAATTTATTGCCTTGAACTTAATTTAAGTATACAATATCAGCTTATTACAAACATACATTAAGACAAAAGGGAGTAGGCTCAGCTTATGCTGCTTGAAATAATATTTTCATGCAGCGCTGGTCTTCTGTAAGGTGGGATACATAGTAAAGAGGGCAAACTAATAACGATTACAATGCAGATCTAAACTTTTTCTAAATGTATCAACCTCTGTATAATTCTCTTTCTCTTATCTAATTCTAATTAATGGTTCTCAATTCGATCGGTATTTTTTTTATGTATGTACACCGATTACTCTGATTTTACGAAATTCCACCCGCAAGATCTTTTTTCATTATGAACAGAACAACGTGTGTCGGGTCAGCTAGTATTATAGAATAAGCAATAAAAAAGATTACGTACATTCAGTCTTCCATGACAAGCATTGTAATATATTTTTAACCGACTTCAAAAAGGAGGAGATTATCAATTAGATCGGTATTTTTTTTATGTATGTACACCGATTACTCTGAGATTTATGATCCGATTTTCGTAATTCTTGCGATGCGAAATATTAGCCATTTGGTCCCATAAACATTTTACATAGTTTGCCCTAGTAGTTTTCATTTTATGAACATTTTTGTCTACCTGGAAGACGTAATCGTTTTCTGTGTACGACTTTTTTTTGGTGGTTTCATTCAGAATTATTATATATTATATTAACTCATATTACCAAGATTCTTCTGTCCGTTCGCCTATCTACGGACTGTTTCATAAATAGCTTAGACCTATATATTATATCATTCGCAGTCTGGTGGAACGGCAATAGTGTGCTTAAATATAAATCTAGCACACTTTTCTCCTTAGTCGTATGTCAACTGTCACTGTCTGAATGTAACCTGAATTGAATAAATGTTTTACATTGCTGCTTATTGCCCAAGAATATTTAAACAAGTGGAGTAAATGCGGCAATGTATATGCGATATAACAGTCAAGGCTTATTATGGTGTGATTTGTAACATGTTCCATATTTCGTCTTTTTTATATGACGTGATTTGTCTATATGTATAGAACGGCATTGTTCAGGAATGGTTTACATGGAACTTATAGCCCATAGACACCTTTTTTAGGGCAAACTCTTTCAGACACCAAATAGAATCAGAAATACAAATCTTATCTTAATTCACAGTAGCCAGAACGGTATGTTGTTATTATAACTTGACTAATTACGATTTGCTGTGATTGTTATATGACCAATGAGACCATGACAGTTATAAAATACACAAAACAAAATTTATAAACGATGCGGGTCTCGAACCCGCTCTTCCATTGAGCCAACCGTTCGAGTGGATTGGTCGTGATATTTTGCACCCATCTCGTTCAGGTTTTGTTTCTCTCGGGCGGTTGTTACTTTAAGGCCAAAGTGCCGTAACTCGGTCACATCAGCAGGCAGTTGATAGTCTTCAGGGTCTTTCCCATCCACCTTGCTAACTATGATTAACTTATCCAGCTTATGTGGTTGTGGACGAGTAATTTTACCAAAGCAGACAAGAATTCCCCTTAATCCTTATTACAGGCAAACTTACCAGTTGGAGGTCTGGGCGGCGGTGGAGGGGGTGGCTGTAACTTTGCGTTAACATATTGCTCTGAAGGAAACTCTACTACTTCATAATCTGGTTCTGGTCTCGCTAGCGGCACTTTGCCATGAGCACGCAGTCCGAGGGTAGGTGTTACTGGAACGGCCGTTCTTGGATCCCTGCTTCGGCCTTTCAACATCTGAAAAAAAATGTATTAGATTAAAATAAAAATATGTATTACTACGGGCTACATGTTCGAAATATATTGGAACGGCATGGGTGTGGCTTAATCGCGTGTTAATCCCGTTCAACCGAGTACCAGGCAAAGGGGTAGAAAGTGCGCAAAACTTTGCCCTACGGTGGTGTCGTGTCTCGGATCGTCTTCTTCCCTCAAATATGTGCGAAGGGAGTGACTTTTGTTTTTATGACAATAAGGGACGAGAAGAGCATGTCGTTCAGCCGATGGATACGCCTTGTTCATTACAATGCAGTATCGCTCAGTATTCTAGAAAAATTCTTAGCAGCACTACAATTGCGCTCGTCACCTTGAGACATAAGATGTTAAGTCTCATTTGTCCAGTAATTTCACACAAGGTACGGCGCCCTTCAGACCGAAACCCAGTAATGTTTACACATAACTGCTTCACGGCAGAAAAAGGCGCCGTTGCGGTACCCATTATGTAGCTGGCATCCTGTGCAAAGGACACTCCCACAGGTAAATGCCCTTTGTCGCCTCTTACGACACCCTTGGGCTTGGGAGTTCCCTATTATTTTTGAGCCACGGCGAAGCACTGGGCAAAACCGCGATGGCTGGTCAATGCATAAACTCATGAACGGGTACTGCTTGGTTGTTCATATATTCGAAACTAATTTGTTTTATAATAGGGTCCGTTGAGTTTCATGTATGTTCATTTCACGAGCTCTACTTTTTCCCAACATACCTATGGTAGATTCAGTCATTGAAAAAAAATATTTATAGTGATGAATCAAAAGCACTTAGTTTAAGCCTAATTGAATAAAGTTTATTTGACTTTGACTTTGAAATGTTCTAATGCAATTAACGGAAGCGCTTATGAATTATATTTGTGATAATTCTTTCAGAATAATACAGTACCTACAGGTCTACCAACATTAATTATTACTTCAAAGGTTGTGTTGTTTCGTAGTAAAGCGGTAAATGTTCAAGCAAAGGTCTACTTGGATGTTTTTAATTTTGTTTCGGCCCTTGCAATATTTGATGTGCAATTTTCATTAAATATATTAATAATATACGGAATACGTTGGATGAGCTCAGCGCAGGACCGATCGTCGTGGAAATCTTTGGGGGAGGCCTTTTTCCAGCAGTGGACGTCTTTCGGCTGATGATGATGATGATTTTATAAAATATAACTAAACCAGACCAATAACCAATCTCAAAATATAACTTATATACATATAATTAAACTTGGCGTTACAAATAAATTGGGATAAAGTTATACCTGAGAATAAAACCAAGAACATGTAATATGTTTACAAATACACATTTTGCTTACGTTTGTTTCATTTAACATATAACGTTTCCCGCGTTTATTTGTAAGGCTGCTTGCCATTCGGAAAACTTCAAATCAAATCAAATCAAAATATCATCTTTATTTGCAAGATAAGGTAATAATAAGATGTTGAACTTCAGAATCATCATTGAAATGACAGTGTTGTCAGCAATTTAGTCAATATTTTGCATATAGGTATAACATTATGACAAGTTTATTTGTATGGCCGTATAATTATAGAGAAAGATAAACAATATTATTTTAAGGTAAGTAACTAAGCCCTTAAACAAGAGTGACAGTATGTGACTTCACCGGTGTAGGATACTTTAGTAGTCCGATTATAAATTCTAATTTTGTTTCCAATTTTAATTTGTGCAAGTTATGCCAATGGGCACGCCTTATAATATCATATGACTAAATTCAAAATAAATACGCTATATTTATGGGGTTCTGCTGTTTGGGAGATGAGCTAGAACAGTTAACAGATAGACAGTAATTAAACAAAATTGGCATTCTTGTATTAGTGCCGTGTAAACATTGAAATGCAATAATTGTTTTTGTGAATTATATTTTATTGTGAAAGTGAAAATAATATCTATGGATTGGATATTGTCTTGTTCGTACCTTTTCTCGTAAAAAACTGAAAATCTCGATCAGACTAACCATCTGTTACCAACGAGTCCTCAGCTATTTTGGTCAGGTTATTGGGAGACAACGGGATAGTCTGGAGAAAATGGATATATATTAGGGAAGAACAATGGTAAAAGACCACAGAGTCGACCATCAGCTCGCTGTTCCAACCAAATAGAGACCAAATGGGACTGCGATAAACCGAAGACAGAGTGACGTGGAGGTAGCTCGTTGAGAAATCAGCGATGTCTTCCTGTTTTTTTATTTTGTTTTAATTTACATTTACTGTTTTGACTTACTCGTGTAAGGCATTGACTATTTGACATTTGAGTATTAAATTATATGTAAATGAAAATGATGATTTAAAAGAGTGGCAATCAGTTTCTGGCAGAGAAGAAGTGGTTCTTCTCATTCGCTCCACCCTTTATGAAGCAGCGTTAATTCAATAAGAAAAAATAAATTTGACATTTATCAGTCTCATTTGACACATGAATAAAGTGATTTTGATTTGATTTGATTTGTACACGCAGGGCCTTCATTAATGAAGTAGGTACAAGAAAAGGAAGATTATTGAAGAAGGTAAAATTAAGTTGGGATACATTCGAAAAATAATAATAATGTTTTTGATTCACGAATTCTTACTTATAAGCTGTGAAAATCATACGGGTTTTCTGCAACTATCTTTTGCTGTAAATACTTGAATTTAATACTTAAAGCCTTAACGGAAAATGAACGGTCCATTATACTTGGTTTTATTATTATCATGTCTTCAATATATATATTATTATTATTGTTTTCAATATATATTATATAAATTAGTGCTAAATATTGTGAAAATTGTGTCACCCTGTTTTCTGACTCCGAAAGTTTTTTCTTGAATATCTAGAAATTTTGCATATTTTTTCGAACTTGCCTTTAAGTTGTTTTAATAACCAAACACAAACTTGTTTTAATAATATTATTATTGATGAAAGACTAAGTATTATAAAGGTTTTTAAATCATAATCAACTTTAATGATTACAGGTACTATCTGTATATATTTATGGATAAAAGTACAGATAATTAGTTAATTTTTTATTTTTTTTATTTATCTAAGTCAGATCTGCAATCAGTCGCAAGACTATAAGCGGATGAGTTGGGTGAGTATGACGTTTAGACGAAGAGAGCAGTGTCTTATTTGCCTTCCTATAATACATCCTTCCTTTTCAGCCTTTTCATCGCTCTGGGACGGATTAGGAGATCATTAGCCAGGGTATTTGGGTGAACCGAGAGGCGATCAGCGTATTTCCTTTTGAATTTATCAATTTCCGACTGAACACTGGGAACGCCAAGATATTGATGGATATCGTCATTTCTGGAAAACCATGGGGCACTTGTGATGGTACGCAGGATGTTGTTTTGCACACGTTGAATGAGCATGATGTTGCTTTTGCTGGCAGAGCCCCACAGTGGAATTCCGTAAGTCCAGATGTGCTTCAATACAGCATTGTAGATTAGAAGCTTATTTTCAGTAGACAGGACAGAGTTTCTACCCATGAGCCAGTGAAGGTTTCGGAACCTATGATTCATTTCATCCCGTTTCTTCTTTATGTGAGAAATCCAGGTGAATCTTCTGTCTAATTTAAAGCCTAGGTATTTCACTTTCTCAGAATCTGGTAAAACATCAGAGCCAAGTTTAACAGGAGGGCAATTTCCCCTTCTTAACGTGAAGGTGATATGGTTCGATTTTTGAGGACTTGCCCGAATGCGCCATTTGTTCATCCATGCATGGGTATCGTCTAAAAGGTGTTGGAGCTTATAACTAGCCTGTGCTGGGTCTTCATCACTTGCAAGGTAGGCTACATCATCGGCATATGTTGCTACGGTGACGTCTTCAGATACCGGTAAGTCTGAAGTAAATATGTTATACATTACGCGACCCAGTATTGAACCCTGTGGAACGCCGGCTTCAATTTTTCGTAGCGTAGATCTGACATCTCTCTTTTTCACTTGGAAAAGCCTGTCTTCGAGGTAGGACTTGATGATGAGGTAGAGAGAGTGTGGGAGTTTGTCTTTAACTTTGCACAATAGCCCTTTGTGCCAGTCTCTGTCAAATGCTTGGTGAATGCCTAAAAATGCCGCAGAGCAGAAAAGTTTCTTTTCAAAGCAGCGTCTAATCTCGTGGTGAAACCGATGCATTTGCTCAATTGTCGAGTGCTGTTTCCGAAACCCCAACTGGTGCTTTGGAATGATGTTGCAGTTTACCATGAGTTCATTCAGGCGGACTAAAAATATTTTTTCCCATAATTTTGATATCACTGGAGTTAAACTTATTGGACGGAATGATGATGCTTCATGAGGAGGTTTGCCAGCTTTGTGAATCATAATAATTTCCGATACTTTCCAGATTATGGGAAAATATGAAGTTCTCATGGTAGCATTAAAGAATGAGACAAGAAATGTTATGCATTTTCTGGGAAGATTTTTAAGAATTGTGGGAGTAATTAAATCAAATCCAGCTGCCTTGTTGGAATTCAGTCGTCTAATCTCATACGCGCTTTCCTTTGGAAATGTGGGTCGGAGAGGCAGGCATAGTTGGAGATCTTGTCTAAGTACTTTATCAATCTCATATTCATCGCCACCATCATTCACCTTGAATACATTTTCAAGATAATTGGCAAATACTTCTGCTTTCTCAGCGTCCGTTCGAGCCCATGAGTTTGATTGTTTGAGGGGAGCGTGATGTTCTTGCGGCTTTGAAATTAGTTAAATATTCCGATGTATTAGTATTTAAACCAGTACCTATAATGCTTTTTATACAAGCACAAATTGCACTTATAAGTCTCTTACTAACATTGTCTTTATAATAAGCATGTTATATGACGTAGGTAGCTACAAATTAGTGTTCAATGTATACATTGAAACGCAACACGTCTTTTGGAGCTATTTTATTTACGCAGCATTTAAAACGATCATAACATCTCATTTAATCTACAGATTCAAATTCAAATATTTTTGTATTTAAAATAAGACATGAAATCACTTAATGTAAGAAAAAAACAATCGGAAATTTTTATGCCTCAGACCTGAGAAGAACGGGCGCAAGAAACTCAGCGGGTTTCATATTTTTTTAATTTTGATACAACTAAGTGTAAAATTTAAATAGCCTGACGGCGGTCGCTTCATTCCCAATCTGTGGTATCATTAAGAAACTCATTTATGTTATAGTAACTTGTACCACATAAACATCGCTTAACAATTATTCTCATGAAATTCATAAAACATTTGTTTTGAATATTTTGTAAAAACCGAGCATCTTGTTGTAAAAGCATATACATCGCCCCACAAAAGACTTACTAACTCGACTTAGCAGAGTAGTAGGCATTATAAGTATATGTTTATTCCTGGTGTTACCATGGTTATGACAGTTTCTAGCAAATTCACTTACGTGCCTATCCACATAACATAATCAAGCATATATTGAGAAGCAACAGTTAAAACGATTATTTCTTTAAATTTTTCACTTAATGATTTAGGTAGGTCGTAAAGAATCATTAAGGTTATAAATAGCGTGATTAGCCCTCTTCTGCAGCACAACGATGATATTAATATCGGCTGCATTGCATTATTAAAGCACTCAATAAAATATTTATTATTATAATCGGAATATCGTAAAGCAGCTGTGACCGGGAGTAAATTTGAGCGGGCGTTGCCTCCTCCGCTCACACAAAATCTCGTCGACCTATTTAATCTTCTTCACATATCCCAAAATATCAAAACAATGTACGTACACACAGAACAAACTATAGTTAGCAATCACCGCTTTTACAGAACCATCGCAAAATTACACTTGTTTAAATACCTTAATAATTTTCGCTTTCGCAAGGTCGTTTATAACACGAAAACACTGCTTGATATATTTTCACACATGATAATTATGCAACGCGTTATTTGCATCGCAGATTTCGTCACCGCACTCGCGACAACGTCCGCTGCACCGGCAACCAATGCAGTTGCAGCCGTGGTTGGTCGCTGACTGATCCTAGTTCGTACGCTAATCTTGCGCCCAATCCGGATATAATTGACAGAACTAACGTGCGTGCTCCGCCATCTCGTCTATTTCTATCCGTGGTGGCCGCGTTGCCCTGATTCTACTAAAATTAAGACGCGATGCTATTTCCGCACTCGCACTCTTGCCCGCGTTGATAGTCGTGCGAATATTTTTCAGGTCGCTTAACTTCACTTCATAATAAATAATATAATGTTCGCAAAAGAAGAAAAATGACAGAAATTGTATCTGTATCTTTATTATGTATATTTAATGTTTACCAATATATCTAATTTTTTATACTAATGTACCCTTTGCCACCTATAGTATAAGAATTATGTATATTTACTAAATAATAATATTTAATATTAATTATAATTATATTTTATAAATCTACTGGCTGCCCCGACAGACGTTGTACTGTACATAATAAAAATTACTGTTTTAAAGGAAATTGCCAATAATATTTCAAAAAATAAAGAATTATTTCGTAAAAATGCTCGCTGTTGTTATAATGAAATTGTTTCACAGTGGAACTGTCAAACCGTGCATTGCTAAATTCTCTCATACAAAATATGTCCATACAAAACAAATATTGAAAATAAAAATAATAATCTCTCAAGCTGGACCACACTGCACTCCACCCATTAAAATCCGTTCATTAGTTTAGGAGTCCATCGAGGACAAACAACGTGTCACGTAATTTGTATATATTAAGATATAAGATATATTTTCAACATGTTCATTAAAAATAAAAATTATTACAAGGGAAAACTACAACAGCTGTTTACTCCAAATCTTACGAGGGGCTGCTGAAAACCAGTGTTGTGTTGATGTCTTCTGCACTTACCAACAATATACTGAGTCAGCTCCTTTTAGCATGGAATCACGCGCCGCACAGTTCATTTAATTTTTTTGTTTATATTTTAATAATTTTTGTTACTATTAATTGAATTTATTACTTTAAGAATTATACTGTAAATTGAAGGTGTGTGTTTTTATTGTTAATAAAGTGTTTCTATTATAAATTATATTCAAAATTATAAAATTGGGAGTTTTATGGTAACTTACATACTTATTATATGTCGCATTTATTTATTTTTTAGTTTGAAGGCACCTGTCGCACCTGTCATAATTCCTTGGCAACAGGTTTGTGCAACGCAATAAAAGCTTGTTGTTTTAATGTTGGGGAAATACTTTTCATTGATTATTTAAAAAATCTAATGGAAATATTGCACAAATTTAAGCAGAATGGTATTTTCACTGCGGAACTATATCATCTGCTTGCAGCGAAAAAATTGGGAAATCCAACAGAGGAGGTATTAAAGAGATTGGATTTGAAAACATCAACAAATTTCCTTATAGCAGTCTTGAATAAAATTGTAACTTTCACAACTTTTATTTGGATCATTGCTATGTTATTTCAGATTATCCCCTCTGAATATGCAAGAGAAATTCAGATGTCGACATCGGAGCGGTTACAGGCATTACCCGACTTATTTGTAGACAATTTAATTTCTTCAGGATGTAATAAGAAAAACAACGTTTTATCTTTTACTCCTAGAATAATAATATTTCAAAACTTTAAGCCAAATGAAAAATATGTGGCAAAGTTTACCGTCAAGAATATAAGTAAGGTTGGTAGTGATGTTTTTTTTCTTTACATGGAAAGTTACCTAAAAAATTTACTAAATACCAAAAAACGAGACCTGTATCAAAAAGTATGCCTACAATTTCAGTCATAGCTGCACTTAAAATTATATTCAAAACAATTTTAGTTTAGCATTAAGTATCACCAAATTTTAATACATTATCTGTTATCAAAGGCCTAGCTTTTGCGATTAGTGTAACAGTCTAAAATCCTTTATTCATTGGCTTTTCGTTTTGTGTGGTCTCCCTGTATCCTCTAATGCAAATATTTAGGGGAGTACTCAGATAAGTTGTTAAGTTTTGATACCAGCAGTAAATTTCTCCAGTGGAAGTTACGTTAAAATGCGAAATTCCACCCGCATCATCTTGACGTCTGGCATTCAATAACCGCACATTTTGCGGGAGAATTCTTGCCCTGTGCTACAATTTGCGAAATCAAGTACCGGCTGCAGTATTCCCGAATCGATACGACATTTTGCTTGCAATTTTAATGTCGGGATCGTATCTGTTGACCTCTGCTGTTGCAGATACCCATGGTTGGTTGCTTTAGCACCTTCCATTAATTCAGCCTCTTGCCCGTTTGCCTACTCTTATATCAAAAAGGGAAAATGCTTAGTAGTTAGTCTGGATATATCGAAGGCCTTTGATCGTGTAATTATAGCATTATGTACTTTTTACAAAAATCATTTGGGCTTCCCCACAGTTTTGTGCAAGTCGATCACGAGCTTTCTCTCTGAGTATCTTACAAGGTTGTTGTCGGTAGGTATTGCTCAAACCCGAAGCCCAGCGCTGGATTTTCCCAAGGCTGTGTGCTATCTCCTACACTGTTCCTTTTGCATATCAATGATAGGTGAGACACGCCCAGCATGCAGTAATGCATGTTGGGTCCGTAGAAGTAATAAGCAGATGCCTCTACTGGAGATGCCGTATACACTGGTCATGTAGGTCTCTCTCTCTCGGGGAATCATCGAGAAAAGAAGTTTGAGAAGGTCGTCTTAATCTCCAGAAGATTCAAGTATATAGCATTAATAACTAAAAAAAAAAAATTTGTCGTATTGCCATTCTTTGACATCATTCCCCTAATACCATGTATAGTACCAGAATACTGGTCTTGGAATGTAGAGCGATTGTGATTGTTCACAGTCATTTTTAAAGCACAGCAAAGAAGACGTTTATGTTGTATGGGCAAAGTTTGTCACCTCCTAACAAAAGAGTTGTTCGGCTTAAAGATACATTAACAAAGTATTATTTGTCTTTATATTTTTGGATAAAATTTGATGTTATTTTATTAATTAATAAGTATTTTTATGTTTTCCCAATAGAATTAGGTGAAAACCAACGTATTCAAACTAGATGCGTACCTACATACAAAAATATATTGTTTGAATAATACTAATATGACTAATTGTTTTAGGCTCCGACGTACCTCAATATGGTTTTCAAGGAGTCATCCTTCTTTTTTATAAAACCGTGTGGGAGCTCGTTGCTGTCGAGGCTGGCCCCAGGAATAAGTGTTACTTTCGCTATAACATTTCAACCAGCGCTATATGAAGATTATACGCACAGAGTCACCTTCTATACGGATATCGATCAATATGTGATGCCACTTATCGGTAAGTTATTGAATAATTATAATGAAATTGTGATGGCACTTATCTGTTAATTTTTGAATTATCATAATAAAATTGTGATGCCACTTATAGGTAAGTTATTAAAGAATTAGGTATAATAAAATTGTGATCCCACTTATTTGCTATTTATTGAATTGTGATGTCACTTATTTGTTAATTATTGAATCATTATTATAATATTCTGTGTTTGTTCGATAAAATATTATATTATATAATTTCAGCAATGGGCCCAAGACCCGTATTCGATTTTCCTGATCAGATTATCATTCCTAAGACACCATTAAAAGTTGAGAATCATGTCGAGATATCTATTCATAATATTGGACACCTTCCAGCGAGCTTCACGCTCAACACAAGATGGTATAGTGATATTGTGTACTTATTTTAATCAGATAATATCTAACAAAAGTAAAGGAGATTGAAACGCTTCCATACATTCCTGGGCCCAGGTGATAACAAGATGAAAGTATCACCATTTAAAAACTTACATTTAAATAATCCATAATTGAAAATTTGGCAAGATTTGTCAATGTAGGAACTGAGCAATTGAAGAAATAAGAATTAGGTTATGAGGTTATGTCTCTAACTATAATGTTATGTTGACAGCTGATCTATAGTAGGTCTATTAACTGCCTAGCTGCTTAGAATTTATCACATTAGAGACCTCTTTTAGGTAATGTAGGTAGTTAGGTACTTAGGTCAACTCTTTTTGGTAAGTACGTAATTACCTACATAACTAGCTGATGACCGCGACATCGTACGCGTGAATTTAGTTTTTTATAAATCTCGTAGGAACTCTTTGGTTTTAGTTCATTTTTATTGAAGTAGGTATTACTTTGCGGAAATCCATAATTATCCAAATGTTGTGAGTTTTCTTTAGTGTTAATTCCGCCAATATTTGTCTTAATACAATTTGACACGTGTTTCGCCTCTACACGAGGCATCCTCAGGACATGTTGACTCGCCAAAATCTGGCACGAGACTCAGTCACACACGTGTCGAATTGTTTAAAGACAAATATTGGTGGAATTAACTCTAAAGAAAACTCGAAACATTTGGATGGTTTTAGTTAAGTAGTTTGTTTTTTTCAATTTCTTTGGAATATGATCTGTCAGACTGTCATTGTCAAAGCATAGTTAGGCATTCACGAACAAGGGTTTTACTAGTATCGATTTTATGCCAATCGATTTATTGACTACATAAAATAATTGCGTAGTTCTGTTTTCTCATAAGAAAATAATAAATTTTATTCATAATATGGTCATTCGAACTTCAGCTATGCACTTAACTAATATTATTTACATAAAACAACTAGAATTTCATGTTTTTTAATCGATTAAATATTCATTTGATTCCAATTTAATCGATTTCTCCATTTATTCTCAATTTTAATGATTTTCGATATGTAGATTACAAAATATGCTAGTTTTTTGTATTTTACATCAGAAAAATATACACTTTTTTTAAGTATATTTCAACTTGTTAACATCAGGCCCATAAGTCTCATTCTCCATTTGAAGTGTCTTCATTCTATTAGTTTTTAAAGACATCGGTCATATACAGGGTGTTATCGTTAAGTGTCGACTATTCCGTTGTTATTAACTATTGTACAAATATTAAAAAAACATTAAACTGACTTCCAAATCAGTAAAATGACATCGATAACTTTTTAAAAGTCAAATGAGAAGTATCCAAATTTTTTAAATTAATCACTCCACTTCACTACGGTGCCCTTCAGAACGAAGCACAATAATGCTTACACATTACTGCTTCACGACAGAAATAGGTGCCGTTGTGGTACCCATAATCTAGCCGGCATCCTGTGCAAAGGAGCCTCCCACTGGTAAAAGCTTATGTTATTAGAAGAACGATGAGAAGCACAAGTAAAAATGAAGTAGGTTTCCGTAGATAACCTAATAACCTTAAATTGTAATTACCATAAACTACCTTAAACTCAAATTAATTCCCGCCTTAACAAAATCTACACGACATTTAAGAATATAAATATGTAATTATCTCAATATATTTACAGTCCATTTACGGTGCAGCCCAAGTGTGCTTATTTGAATGCCACTGAAAAAGTTAATGTTAGAATTACATTTAAGACAATGCGATTGGGCAATACAAATGGAATTTTGAACGCTGTGTTTGAAACAGGTATATAAATGATTTTCTTACTTATCTGATTGAGCTTGATACCTTCCCCTAATGATTAATACTCCGTTTATATGCGTCAGCACATCGTCTCGTAAAACTGGCCTCTAAATAAAGCGAAAATTAAAAGTTCATAAACTTGTCGTTGCTGTTTGTGTAAATGTTTTCAATATACAGCGTGGTCTGCTTTACTGTAATCATAAAAAAATAAATCCAAAAATAAAAATACACCTAAAAATTTACTAGGTAAATCAACTTTCCATAATATCATTTCGTGTTTCGGAACATCCTGTAAGTAATCTAGTAGTCGCGAGCTATCGTAGGCACTGAAACCTACTTTTTCCACGCCGCGCCGTAGCCGTCATAACGCATAGGTGAAGAGTCAGTCAAAGTTCTTTATTTGCCAGAAACATTCGCAAGTAAAGTTGTTACAAATTTAAGAATTTAGTTGTGTGAATTTATACAGTTCGGCAGATCTTTCGTCTTGACAGACATGCAAATATTTCAGTGGTTTCGTTTTGTAATATTCCTAGCCGTTCCCGCCCGCTTCGCTTGTTTAAATTAAAAAGGAAATATATTAAATAATATTCATCTTATTACAAATACAATAAAAAAATAACACAAACCATCTAGAATGAATGTTTCGTTTAGTTTCATGTCGATACGATCAGTGGCTTAGGCGTGATCGAGCCTCAAACAAAGACCATTTTCATAAATAATATATAGATAAACTAACTAAATTTAATTTGACCAACGAAAACCTAAAAGACCGTACAATATACACGTAAGGGTGATTAAAAAAAATATTTACTTTAATTTTTATTTTTTTTTATGATTACGGTTAGTTAGCCGTGTTTTCATTTAATGTCGCCATTTTAACGTCACGCTGTATATTACATATTAATGAAATAAATATTTTTATGACAGGGGAAAGATTTAAAATCGAACTGTTGGGATCGACTTTTACCGTGAGCGTGGAGTTGGAGAAACAAGTTGTAAGATTTTTCGAGATCTACAACACAATGGTGGAGCAGCAGACATTTAAAATTAAGAACAAATCTGATCATGAGCTCACTTACATGTGTATGAAGAACGAGAGTGTCTACCATGGTAATATTATACATATTATATCATATTTTTTATGGAAAAGGAGGACAAACGAGCGTACGGTTCACCTGTTGTTAAGTGATCACTGCCGCTCACATTCTCTTGCAACAGAGGATTCACAGCGTTGCCGGCCTTTAAAGAAGGTGTAAGCGCTTTTTTTGAAGGTTTCATTGTTTAAGCGCGTTTCATGTCGTATCGTCCCGGAAACACCGCACAAAGAAGCTCATTCCAAAGCTTTGTAGTACGTGGATGAAAGCTCGATGAAAACCGCACTGTGGATGACCGTCACACATCATACGGTGGGGATGATATCCTAACTTGTGGCGTGTCGTGCGAAGGTGGAATTCGGCGGCTGAAACAGCTCTTCGGAACACCCCCCGTGATAAATGCGGTAGAAGACACACAATAAAGCGACGTCTCTACGCAACGCCGAGTAATCCAGCCGTTAACAGAGTACTGGATCCCCGTCAATTCAAGCTGCTCTGCGTTGCAAGCAATACTCCGTGTGAGGCCAGACCTTCGCTTTGTAGAGCACTAGAATGTAGGCCGGCTTGAAGTTATTGCCTTGCTCTATTAATGAAAATATAGTTTCCGGTTAAGTAACCACCAGCGTGTCATATACTAAAACAGTCTCCGTAACACGTTGCTTATAGCATAAGTATTATCGGTTCAGAAGCTTTCGCAGTATAACTGAATAAAATAATGGATCTCCATTTAGTATAGATTATAATGATAATATAGTACAGGAGGCAAATAGGAAAAAACCTTTACTCATCTGTAATGGTTGAAAATAATTTTATATTAAATTTAATGTATTTAAAATAGATTTCAATAAGCTGTCCAACTTCGCTTTCTACTCTGATCGTAGACATAAAGTATTACAACCAGTGCCCAAACTTATAAGGCATTGGATATTCACATATTTATGATCATGTTGTTTTTCCAGAAGGGAAACCTCTATGTATTAATACGTAATCGATGGTCAAGATGTGTGTTTTGTCACTATCTCTGGAATTGTGTGTAAAAGAGACAAAATACTCTTCATTACGGATTACACATTGAGACGCCTTTCTTATTGAAGAGGTGGATAAACGACCTGTCCTAAATACTGGTCACACACACAGGGAGGGGTGGTGACACCAGTGGTAGGCGCCTTTGCACAGGATGCCAGTTAGATTATGGGTAACACAACGGTGCCTATTTCTGCCGTGAAGCAGAAATGTGTAAGCATTATTGTGTTTCGGTCTGAAGGGCGCCGTAGCTACTGAAATTACTGTGCAAATGAAACTTAACATCTTATGTCTCAAGGTGACGAGCGCAGTTATAGAGCTGCTCAGAATTTTTGGGTCTTTCCAGAATCTTGAGTGGCACTGCATTGTAATGGGCAGGGCGTATCAATTATCATCACCAGAACGTCCTGCTCGTCTGGTCCCTTATTTTCATAAAAAAATGTGATTACTGCAGCTCCTACTGTTTTATAAGATCCGCAATAAAAGCTCACAAATGTATTCAAAAACCGAAAACCCACCTTAAAGGCCGGCAACGCATCCTTTGACCTCTGGTGTTGCGAATGTACATGGGCGCTTGCCTCACCACTCTCCATCACGCGATCGTCTTGCCCATTTCCCCCCTCTTTGGATAAAAGACACATTCGTGGAATCGAGACGAAAGAATTTAGGTGAGAGTTAACGGTTCTAGCTATTGAGCCACCGACGTTTCTAAGCGCTTACTTGAAAACACACCTCAAAGTTTCTATAACGGGCAGCGATTCTATACGTTTACTATTTGTCAGGTATATAAATATGTTTTAAAATTTATGTCTTTATTCAGATTTCGAAGATAAAGTTAAGTTGGCAACTGTTTTTTATACTACAAAAGAAACTGAATCGTTAAAGACGGCAAAACTAGTTGAATATGATGTATTGAGTAGCAGTGAACATGCTCGGGTCTACACACGTATACTGCAGGACGAAATTCAGGCCTTAGTCGCAGACGAAACTCTTCAGCATCAAAATAAGCATTTTTCTCTAACACCCGGGGTGCGTAATGACTTTATATACAGCGTGGCGGTTCAATGGTGACATTAAATGAACAGTGGGAGGTTGCTTTGCACAGGATGCCGACTAGATTATGGGTACCATAACGTAAGCATTTTTGTGTTTCGGTCTGAAGGGTGCCGTAGATAGTGAAATCATTGGGCAAATGAGACTTATTATGTCTCAAGGTGACGAGCGCAGTTATAGTGCAGCTCACAATTGTTGTGGTTTTTCAAGAATCCTGAGCGGCACTACTTGTAATGGGCAGGGCGTATGAATTACCATCAGCTGAACGTCCTGCTGGTTACGTCCCTTATTTTCATAAAAAATATGTAGAGCTATTTAAGCGTAATCATAAAAAAAAAATTAAAAAATAAAATAAAATAAATGAATTGTTGAAGTTTTTAACAAAAAAACTATAAGTGCGTTAAGAAAACAAAATTTTATTCACCTTAACGTGGGCGCTATTCACCTGAGAGTTCTGACGGCAAAGGCGCGGCGTGGAAAAAGTAGGTGCCAGTGCGCAGGCTAGGTCGCGGCTACTAGATTACTTACAGGATGTTCCGAAAAGATGTTATAGAAAATTGGTTTATTTAGGTGAATTATATATTATTTCCGAAAGATGGACTGATGATCTGGTCAAGATCGCCGGAATACGTTGTATGAAGACAGCGCAGGACCGATCGTCGTGAAAATGTTTGGGGGTGGCCTATGTCCAGCAGTGGCCGCCTTTCGGCTGATGATGTTTTTTTTTATTTTTGAATTAATTTTTTTATGATTGGATAGCTGGCTTTATCGTTCATTTATTGTCGCCACTGTAGCTCCACACTGTATTATATTAGAAATTGTAGTAGTTATTAGTAATTATAAAGTAATAAAATTTGAAAAACAAAATTTTATAACGAGGCGTTTCTCGAACGGTTCGCTCAGTTGGTTAGAGCACCGGCACGGAACGCCGGAGTTCGTGGGTTCGAATCTCGCATCGTTCATAAAATTTTATTTGTGTATTAATCCTAGAAGTGAGGGTTATCACTTTAAAAACATAACATATTGTTTAATTATAAAGTAAAGTAATATATTTGTAATTCATCAGCAAGGTAAACTGTGGCCAAATCAGACGACCGAACTAACTATCACATTTTCGCCGAAAGAAATTGGAGAATTGTCTACAATAACCTACTTAGACATCGACGGTGTCAATGAACGACTGCCGCTAAAAATTGTTGGAACATCGTTGCCGCCGTCAATAACTCTAAATTTAGAAACATTGGACATGGATTGCGTTTACATAAACAAGACGTACAACTATGAAATCGTTTGCACGAATAAAGGTTTAACAGAAATTAGCTTTTAAAATTGGACGTGGTTCCTAAAAAAGTTCCAAGCCACAAACATCACATTTTAAGGAATTCGTGTTTAAAGTTTAATATAGAGTATTCCATACATGTGGGTTGGGCTACTAAGTCACGATGTTATTTAAAGAGTGACAGTAGGGCTGCCATTTTTTGTGAGTCCGTTATATGAATCATGTGACCAGTTTTGTGTTCTTAACTCAATTTCGACATGATTGTGGCTTGGAATGTTTTTCTGGAATTACGTCCAATTTTAAAATATAATCTTTGGTCTTAGATTTATTTACTCTGTTTACCTTTTAGGTCATATAAATGGAGTTATACTTTATAAGAGCGTTGCTCCTCTGTTTGGAAGTTCCATAACTTGCACGCCCCAAATGCACTGTCTTCGTCCTAATGAGAAAGGCAGTTTTGCTGTGTCCTTCTGCAATTCTAACCAGGGTTCATTCTTTGAGGAGATAAATTTTTGGATACGCGATACTGACGTTGTCCATAAAGTATATCTGAAGTAATAACTATTCTGCACTAATAATCATATAATGTTTATTACTAACATTGTCTAGTTACTTTATTGAACGATTTTTTTTTCAGAGGCGTAGTTATATATCCTTCGTTGATGTTCAGTATTCCCTGCTTGGACTTTGGGTTGGTTAGCTTAGGTTAGAAAAAAAAATTACAAAGTAAATTTGTTGAAAGGCTTAAATTTCTTTCTAACATTTTTTTCTCATTAGGTATACCTAAAACAATGAATGTGGAAGTTATAAATGAGTCCACTGTTCAAGTCGATGCAAATGTAGCGATATCATCGGATGGTCCAGAAATAAGCAGTATAACATTGGAAGATTATTCAGTTGCTGGATATCCTAAGCCCATGATTCCCCAGTGGCCAAAAGAGTTCAACATCTACCCACAAAAGATTCGTATGGAACCTGAATCGCGAATCACTATAATGGTATGACATAGTTTATTTTTACCATGATTTACTATTTGTAGTAACTTAAGTTTTTGAGATTCAGTTCTGTTTGATTATATGATATAACGTTAAGTGTTAAATTTTATTCAATTTTTAATGTATAATTTTCTTTAGGTCACATTAACAGCTAACCTTATCAGAGCTAATCAGACATCGTTAGAATTGGAATTGCACAAGTCAGATAGTCCACCGATCATATTACCTGTGATGTTCAATGCAATGGTGCCGACATTAACACCAGCTCCGGACATTAAACTACGCGCGTGCTTCTTAGAATTTCCATACAAATATGAAATATTGATATCGAGTAACGATTATTGGGGATATTTTACAGTAGCCAGGCCTGAGGTACAGAATTTTTGTTCTTAATTATAATCGCGAATAAGATCGTAAGGACAATAACGATTATTTTATCAGTGCAGCAAATATAGTTCCAAAATTTCCTTCTTTAAATAGCAGCTTCGAGCATTTCTCTGCGTATAACGTGAAGCTGCCAAATAATTGTGGATCCAGTACGCTGGGAAAGGCTCGATGTCGTAGAAAAGGGGCATTAGTTTCTGTGTCGTACCCGTTGTAACCACGAATAGAAAATACAAGTGGTAGTGCCACTCAGTTATGTATCGCAATTATGCTGAGGTCTGCAACTATAGGAAGTACTAGGTATAGGAATTTGAAAAGTTAAAAGCGTTCTCCAGCGATGAAATGCCGAACTTTTTGTTAGGTATTCGAATTGGATTCATAGTTGGGGAAATGTCTGAATTAATTTTGACAATTATTATAATATCTACATTTACACAGTCATTCATAAGTTGTACTAATATTTAATTTTGAATAACTATTAAATGGCTTTTTGCCAAATTCGTATTTACAATTTGTAGCCAATTATAATTATCATTTTATGTGTATTGCAATAACACTTTAATTAGGAAACCTGTGAGTTTTGTAGCCCATAGGTAGGGCATATCTTCCGCTTGTATTTTCTAGTCCATTCTTGAAGCGCACACTTAGCACGGTATTTTCAATAGAGCTTATCTACTCGACTAAATAAATACATTGCAAGAAACGTGTCTACGTTCTACACCATCCTCACAATCGAGATGCGTGTTGCTCATCTTTAATTTGTCATCCAGGTTATTTTATGCTTTTACCTCTGATTGTTTTACATAGTTTCTACATAAATCTTTATAAACTATACGTCTTATCTCGATATTTTCATAAAAAATATATTTCAGGAGCCATCTCTCCTAGACGTTGACGTTGAAAGTAAGGAGGGCTTCATACAGCCAAATAGTACAATAAGCCTGCTGGCTACTATTAAAACCGAAGTGTTAGGTGAACATGAATACATTATTCGGTAAGTGAATTAAACACATACCCTTCTTTTATATAATATAACTAGCTGACCCGACAGACGTTATTCTGTTAGTAATAAAAATAACTCTTGCGGGTGGAATTTGGTTTTTAGCTGACCTCTACTTGGCGATAGGCATACCTAAGTACCAACCTACAAAATTTCTCTTTCAAAAAGTCTTTACTCCTTATGGTTGTACAGATATCGTGATGAGTCAGTACATAGGTGGAAATCCTTTATATATATAGATGATATTATAATAATATTATGATAATTTAACTTTCACATATATCTTTTAAATAATGACGTTATATTGAGTTGCTGATTTAATTGTATTCTAAAATCACACATATTATTAACTACTTCTATTTTGTTTCTTATAAAATGGCTATGTATATTAGGGGCCATCCATAAAATATTACGCCACATGAATTTCATGATTTTGTGACCCCTCCCCCGTCCTTGTCATAGCTGGTCACATTTGTGAGACCGCCCCAACAAGTGTGATGTCACATATTTTTTAACTTTACATTTTTTTTTATTTCCATTTAAATTCAGTTTTCTTTGCAACTCTTTGACTTTAGATTCCACTTCACTTTCAATATTATCACTACTTTTCATGCCTTTCCGTAAAGTGTTAGCTTCTACTTGAAGACTTTGTTTTTTTTTATCAGCATAAGTATGCATCAAATAGCTGGCGGTAAATATTTCCTAAATCACTTTGTTTTGTTCATTTTAAAAGTGTGTTAATGCGATTTGATTTATATGTTAAAACAACGTGATGTCACAATATTCGTGACCCCTCCCCGCCACTTGGCACACTTCATCGACCCTCCTCCCTCCCTCGTTACGTGTGACGTAAATTTTGGATGACACCTTGCTGAAAGTTACTAATATTTTTTTTCTAGCTTAAACCTCTTCGGGTTATCAACACCTGTAGAAATATGTCATATCTATGGTTGTGGAGTAAGACCGATTGTAACCTGCACGCCTGTCGCCCTGCATTGGGGACAAGCTAAATTGCTTACAAAATCATACAGAACACTACTATTGTGCAATGATTCGCCAGTTGTTGTCAACTTCAAAGTGTTTTTAGTGAGTTAATGTTTTGTTTTTGGTGTTTTATTTTTTAATCATACTTATGACATTAATTGTTTTTCTTGTATTCTAGTTAAACCGTGATAGCCGGTGGCAAATATATCCAGCAGAAGGTCATATTGAGCCGGAATCGGAGACAGAATTGCAACTATGCCTTTATTTAGTAGATGCAGACACTTATACAAATAAAGCGATTGTTCAATTAGAAAAAGTGAAGGATATTGTGAGCAATTTTATTTATTTGTAGGCACCTATTCAATAGTAGTAGGCACCTGTTTGAAGACGAAGGTTTTCAACCAGTGTGTGTTGCCCGTGATGGCTTACAGTACGCAGACGTGGTCGCTAACTATGGGCTTGATGAGAAAACTCATGGTCGCTCAGAGGGCTTTCCCTGCGAGATCGAATCAGAAATGAGGAGATCCGTAGGAGAACTAAAGCCACCGACATAGCACAAATGATTGCAAACCTGAAGTGGCGGGGCACATAGCTCGACGGACAGATGGCCGATGGGGCAGAAAAGTCCTCGAATGGCGACCACGTACCGGAATACGAAGTGTTGGTAGGCCCCCCACAAGATGGACCGACGATGTGGTCAAGATCGCCTGAATATGTTAGATGATAATAAAGGATGAAGAAGTAAGAAAAAGGATGGATTATATTAACAAAATTGTTCTCTGCAACTTTTTAACCCCTGCAGGAGGCTCTCATCTTCAGACAGGATCTTTATTATCTCTTCTTGTGGAAATCCGGCAGATTATATATTAATTGTTATTTAGTAACTATTTCCCACAAATCAAGAAAATTCAAACGCAAAGTCAATTCTTTTTCTAACAACAACTAAGTGCAGTATAATCAAATCGTCTGATTTCATAAATGCACTTTTTATAAATTATACCCACCTAACTTTAATTTGAGTCTCTTTAGAATTTCTGGCGATCTAATATTTTTACTAATCTGATCAGCTACAGAAATTGCACGGTCCCAGTACACGGTAAGGTAGGATAATATACCCCTACCATATATTATATAGTATCCTTTCTTATGATAACTGCCACGATTAAGTAAATCCCAAAATCTCCTCTTCGGCACCCCCATTATAACTACAGCAAACTAATTTAAATATAGGTGGTTCCTTTGTCAGCAACTGGAGTTGGGACAAGTATAACCGTTGGAGATTCAAGAGACAAAATTGAACTTGGACGCCATTTTACGAGAATTCCCTTAAATTGTAAAGTGATAATGGAAAATTGTGGCACTCGATTGCATGCTCTTGAATGGAGTGAACACTATAAGGCACCAAAAACTAAACAACAAGCTACGTAAGAATCAAACTTATCAAAATCTTGTTGTATTTAAAATTATATTCACTGACTGATCAAATGTATCTTTTATAGTAGTGGATTTTTTAACTTGGACCCAAGAAATTTTAAAATGGCAGCAGGAGAAAAAATGGAACTGTCCATTACTGGCTTATCATATAAAGTAGCAACTGTTAAAGAAATGTGGTATTTAGTTGGAAGTGTCGAGGGCATAAATAAAAAGGAACTTCTACTAGAATGTCTAGTTATAGCAGAATTCGTTGATCCAAAAATTGAGATATCTTCGAATATAATAGATTGCCAATATGACTATGGACCTTATAGTGAATATTACAAATTAACAGGTCCGATTATAGAATTAATAATCAAGATATATTAATAGTAATAAGTATAGTTGGAAGACTCCTATAATGTGTTTTGTACTTTTCAGATATCGTTACAATAAAAAATGTGTCTAAATTACCTTTAGACTTCGACATAAGTGTTAAGCCTCCATTTGCTATGATTCACAAAGGATCGTATAAAGTATTACAAAAAGACTTAAATCTCTGTGGATGTATATGTTACAACAAATCTGATTTAAATATATCAAATATGTTATCAGTATCTGGGCCTTATCAATCAAAAGTTTTTACTGACTTCTTAACACAAAAACCTGTGGACCCATTGAGAAATGAACCTTTACACTTCTTTCAAGATATATACAAAATTAAACTAGCTTTTAGTTTAACGCACGCAATAGAGGAACGGTTGGATGATCAGGAAACTATGAAAATACAAGTTTTATTCGATACTACAAAACATACAACCCTTAAATCACGCGTTTATTGTGATTTAATGAAAATCAAATTTAAAGGACATAAGAATAAAGTATGAAACACAAATCGCTTTAATGAATATAAATTCAAAATACGATTTTTGTGCTAAAACTGAGTTGTGGTTTCAGGATGCTATCAAGTTGATTGGAAAAATTAATTTTCCTAACATGAGCATTCTTACACCGCGTGTGGATTTTCAGTGTGTTCTTAATGGTAGCATAGAAAGTAGAACTATAAAAATACAAAATGTTACTCCACTCCTTGTTTGCTATAGATTCAATTGGAAAAAGTACTCTATAACTGATACAAAAATGGTAAGAAACGAATCTTTTCAATTTACAATTATTATTATGATGAAATGTATAATACATAACTTTATTTCTGTGTTCATTTCCAGCTTGACATTCTTAAACAGGAAACTAAAGTAATTAATCAAAAATCGTCACCAAATGAAAGTGAAACAACAGGTAAATATTATATCAAATTAATTTTATGTCCGGTTACTATGTTGATTAACGGGTAAATATATAATTTTTAGATGCAGATTTGTACGAAATTTTAGCAAGCAGGACTCAAGCAATATCTATGTCGACTGCTGAAAATATGGATAAACTTGATAAAGTGAAAGAGCATCCAAGGGCAACAAGTACAGTAATAAAAGAATCTAGTATTTTAGCAATGACAATGGACCAGAATTTTGATGATCTTTCTAACAAACGATATATGATGATGAAAATAATAACGCCGATGATTGACGTGGAATATAATTCGCAATTCGAATGGATCCATAAATTTTCGAAGTTAAATAAAAGCAGCAGTACTTTGATAAGTGATGTTTTACAGTTATCGCCACATCGTGGCTTGTTGAAGCCGAATGAAATACAATACGTGCAAGTTATTTTCCGGCCTACGGTAAATATGAATATAAGAGCAGTACTAGAATGTGAAGTACTTGGAGGGCCGAATGAGACAATACAAGTAACGGGTCAAAGTTGTGATCTGATGTATAGGCTCAGTACGCAAAATATTAATTTCAAAATAAGATCTTTTCATGAAAACGCAATTGAGCAATTTACAATATCAAACATAGCACAACTTCCTTTCGAGTATACAACTTATTTGAACGAACCTAAATATGTCAATGCCTTACACGGAACCATTGTCAGTGTTGATCCGGATAAGAAAAAATTGGAGCCGGAGGAATATATAAATGTTAATATCGAAGTGAAGCCTGGTGCTATGGGTTACTTTAATAGTATATTTTTACTTGAAATAGGACATCTTCCGTTATTACCAATTGAAGTGTTTGGTTGGGGTGTAATACCCCAAGTTTATATAAGTTTACCTCGTCCAGAAATAGTAAAAGTAAATACTATTTTATATCTATATTTTATTTATTTTATAATCTATTATCTTCTATGCAACGAATATTTTACTATTCAAGCTGCATCCTTTGCTGGGATATCAAGCAATTCCATCACTTACCGAGGAGTACCTAGAAGCTGTGAGAGAAATTTTCATGAGAGTATCAACGGAACATTTAAATTCACCTTCCTTTGATAAATGTTTTGAAGATCCGATGTTCCAAAAGGAGTGGCACTTGTGTTCACCTTGGGTAATAGATAATCTCTTTTTACTTCTTCTTCGCTCCATAATAATATCGACTTCAAATAGAAAATAGGTCGGGGAAAAGTCTTTTCGTACAGAGTTTATAATTATACATGTAATTAAATCTCTGGCATTAACGAGAACACATTAAAAAAAGATTATTATTGTTGGGGAGCCTGTGAACGGCTAGATCACTTGGCGTTGCGTAGAGATGTCGCTTCATTGTGAGTCTTCTACCACATTTATCACGGGGAGTTTTCCGAGGAGCTGTTTTATCTGATTCCTGCCATCGAATTCCATCTTAGCTCGACACACCATAAGTTAGATTATAATCCCCACCATCTGGTTCCTCCACAATGATGTTTTCAAGGATTTTTCTTTCACGTACAATAAAGCTGTGGAATGAGCTTCCTTGTCCGGTGTTTCGGGGACGCTACGACGTGGGTACCTCCAAAAATACCTCGTACACCTTTCTTAAAGGCCGAAAATGCTCCTGTGATTCCTCTTCTCTTGCAAGAGTATTGGTTATCACTTAACACCCGATGATCGGTACGCTTGTTTCCCCTCCTCTTCTATAAAAAAAGAATAAAGCTACAAGTTACAAGACCAGAATAGAATGGATGTGGTCTTTCAACATCACCATAAGGATAGACCACACATATTTCTAGCCACTCATAATGCATACGCCATACAGCCCTGACCTTTCCTTGACCTTCAAATTTCCGACTAAAATTCTCTTGGCAAAACAATTCTAATGAACAAAATGACACATATAGTATAAGTAATTAAATATAAAGAAAATATCGAGATAATTATGAACTTAAACTCAAGAGTTTAAGTCAAAAATACAAAGATACTTTTTCGCCAACATATTATTATAGGTAGGTAAAAGTAAACCATTCAAAAATATTTAATCACTACATTACCAATAGTTTCATTATAAGAAATATTTACTAGGAATCTCTTAATCAAAGAATGATATTCATAAATGGTTGGAAGAATTTTGTTTGTTGCAAATGAGACTTAACATCTTATGTCTCGAGGTGAAGAGTGAAACTGTAGTGCGCTCAGAATGTTAGGTTTTCCAGAATTCTGAGCGGTACTATGTTGTTATGGGCAGGGCTTATCAATTACCATCAGCTGAATGTCCTGCTCGTCTCGTCCCGTTGTCATAAAAAATATCAATGTAGCATGTATACAACACCACTAATGTTACTTTCAATTTCAAATCAAGTTCATAAGATTAACTATAAGGTTCTTTTCCATTTCAGGATGCATATCCATCAATCTTCGATATTGAATTGGCTATTGAAAGAATGTTGGTGATCAATCATGTTGAATTGCATCCAGAAATACTTAATACGTTCTTCACAGCTTCCAAACAGGTCCCGATACCCGGGTTTCTTACGACGCCGTATGTGATTGACTATGGAGTGGTCATAACTGGCAGTACCGTAAATATTCCTTTTAATCTATTAGCGCTACTTCCTATTATAATGTTGCACTAGAGACATTTAGCATATAAAATGATTGGAACTTAACCATTACTATATATTTTATATAATGCCCTCGTCTTAACATAGTTTATTATTTGTAATTATTTATGAACGTGGCTCAATATCAATCAAATAAATTGCTTGGAATTTTACCTTTTACTATTTGTAGTGTATTAACATCTAGTCTGAACTGAGTATGTGTTAACAATAACGGTCATTGTCACTGTTATGACATCGACAGTGACATTAACCGTGTGACGTTGAGTGCTATGTAAGGAATGCACAGTACAGCAGAAGGTAGGGATGGCGATTCTTTTCAAAAAAGATCGATTTTTAAATCTATTCGAATCGTAATTTGATAAATCGATTCATAAAAAAATCTTAGTCTAAAAAATCGACTTGAAAAAAATCGATTTTTTTCCAATTTGTATTTACAATGGAAATATAATCCATTTTATGAAAAACAAGAATGATACCATAATAAACTATCTCTGGGATCTTTTATCAGTAAAATCAGGATTTTTTTAGTTCAGGGAATTCGATAATTACAATTATTTTTATTACCATATCAAAATATCAGATCAGATATAAAAGAAGACATTTATTTTTGTTCCTTCTTTTGCTATTCTAATAATAGTGGTCTGTAGATGAAACTTCAATTTGCTTCTATAATTTGTACGACGAGGCTGTTGACTATGAGCAGCGCGATCAGCGATTCAACATGATACGTCCGTCCTCCGTGGTCGATCTCGTGAATGCCCCCCGCGATTCTTCTTCAAACCGGTCACTCAACTACCTATCGCTTGAGCCGCGCACCGTCCACGTCCACTCGATTCAAATGCTTTAATATTCGATATATAACTTTACAAAATTTAAGCAATTTATGATTGTCGTGCACAATTTTCTAAATGTATTTGTTACAACATAGCTTATAGATAACATAGCTTATAGTTTTTAATGCTTCATATCTAAGCTTTTTAAAAACAACAATCTGTCAAGTCGATGATCCTATGATACTCATATACATCACGGCTATTGAGTGAACATGGTGATAAATAGAGTTTTTTTGTTCTTGCCAATAAAGTATAGGATCATACTTTAGGTGCACAACTGCCTGTGATAAATAGTGTTTAAACTCTTCCTTTAAGCCTTAACTTTCCAGTGCAAGTGCAAGTATTATGTGTAGAGAGTTGCTTTTTAACAAACAACTTATGAAAATCCCAAATTCCTTCTTCTAAATCAGTCCCTTCTATTGCGTTGAATTCTTCACTATTATTTTGTGGAAGTTGTTGCTGTGATTGAATATCTAAAATTGAAGTATTTATTCTATTTATTGCTCGAGAACAGGCTACTTGATCAGCAAAGTGATTTTTTTTAAATCTAGGATCTAAAATTGTCGCATCAGCTAACAAATGATTTTTTACCAAAACAGAAAAAATCGAAAGTCGATGTTCAAGGGTAAAATATCGATTCACTGAATGGATTCAGTACGACATATCGTTTTAAAAAATCGATTTATTTTGTCCGAGGAAACGATTCTTCGATTAATCGATTTGAGATCGACATCCCTAGCAGAAGGGCAGTTCTAATCGGCTGTCAGGTGCGAGGGGACGTTCCCAGGTGTAGTACTACATAGTAAAGATTAGTTGTTTCACTGGTGACCAAACTCGTCTTAAAATTGTTTACATCTTGCAATTGCTTAAGAACCTGGCTACTGAATAAATTCCCTGCAAGTTTCAAGAGCTTCTTTTATTTTTCTTTTCATGGACATTTCATTCATTTCTCTTCCGAAAAATATATAATGAGGAATCGTAGATGCGTACTCTAAGCGTAGGCGTACCTGATTAAAGAAACTTTATTCTCAAGAAGAATACAGAATTTACTTACATGAGAAATTTAACAATATGACAAATACACAATACTGTACTACGATTTTATGCAAAAACAAAGTGGATAGAAATGAAATAACAGCGTAAACATTATGATCAAGTGCACAGATGCTGACATTTAATAAGGAAGTTTGATTTAATATTTATAGAAGAATACGTATTTAGTACTTTTGTACATTTTCAGATCCAATGCTGCGTGGATATAATTAACTATGGCCCAATCGTCACCAAACTACATTTGGCTAAAGGAACCCATTTGCCTTCATGGCTAGGTCTAAAAATTTGCGGCAAATTGAATCCGGGCGAAACGGGAAAATTGGAAGCAACGTTTACACCGAATTCAACAGATTTTACTGAATTGGAACAGTTTGTTGAAACATCATTCAACATAGAGGTTTTGATTTGTTACTAATTAAGAACATCGAGCTTATTAAAATACTGTAAAATTTGTAGGTTATAATAATTCGATTATAAATATATATGATAGGGCAATGCCGGTCACATGGTCAGGATCTTCGTTGTTGTCCATTGTTGTGGGCATTTAACACGACAACAAGTCAAACACAGTCTTACCAACACACGGTACAATAATCAGCAAGAAACGTTTCACTTCACAAAGATATACACACATCAAAAAAGTCTAAGTAACATGCATGATATAACAAATTTACCATTATATTATCTAATTTCTGAGTCTTTATTCACTCAAAGTGCATAGGTATGTATTCTTTACGTCATGGAGTGACGTCATTTGACGGCAAATGAAATGCAAAGAGCTGTACGGATGTTGCAAGCGGGAAGTAATCAATATCAGGTATCTCGGCATTTTGGCATTCATAGAAGTGTTATTTGTCGTCTTTTGCACCGCTACAATATTACAAGGGAACCCGCTGAACAGCATTCAGGTCGTAAAAGGAGTACAACCACTCGGCAAGACTGCAAGACGCCAGCCGATGTTAACCGCTCGAGAGATTAGTTTGAGGCTACAAAATTCAAGTGGTGTTGATGTGAGTCTCCAAACTGCGAAATCGACTTCATGAGTATGGCCCAATCAGGTGCCCACATGAATGGTGTACAGAACATAGACCCAGGAACAATGGGATAAAATTATGAATTATCCGATGAGTCGCGATTCGGGTTTGGGCCTGATACAAGAAGGCAGCGAGTGTACCGTCGGCCTGGAAATACTGAAAGGCTCAGGTGCATTCAGGAAGTTCATCCATACAGCGGCTCAACAGTTATGGTATGGGCGGGTATTATGAAAAACAGGCGAACTGAGCTCGTTTTTGTAATTGGAAACATGAACGCTGAAAATTACGTTGAGCATATTCTCAGATCTTATGTCCATCCAATTGCACAAAACTTTGGCTCCGATTTTACGTTAATGCATGATAATGCGCGTTCACATACAGCAAGCGAACCAGTCAATACTTGGCATGGGAAAGCATCCGGGTATTGCCCTGGCCTGCACTATCGCCAGACCTCAACCCCATCGAGCACGCATGGGACATGCTCCATAAGATGACATAAACAGTCTCATTAATTCAATGAATAATCGTGGCTGACAAGTTCTGAATAGCAGAGGAGGCCATACTTTGTATTAAATTATCCTATTATTTCACAATAAATTCACTTTCTTTATAAATTTCAGTTTGTTAAAAAAATGTTTAGTTGCTTATGTACCTTAGTTTCTGCAGTATATTCTAATATTGATAATTTATGTTATTAAAAGAACTTATAAAGACAACAGCTGTTATTTTTACATCATAGGACCCTAAAAATATTATTTTAAAAATAAAATACAACGTTATAATGTGAAAAACCATCCTAAAATTTAAATTAGTACATGCTGCTTAGACTTTTTTGATGTGTGTATTATGTAGCAAGAATCTGGTGTTCCGGGTGTACACAACCGCCTCGCTCGATAGTTTTTCCCTGACTGCCCACTCGGTACTCGCCCGGTGCCCGCTCTCACCCGCATTCGCACCGCAGGCCGATCACACCCTAACTAAGACGACTCCTCTATGTATTGGTTTCTTGGCTCGACATTCTTGAGTACGACATATATAATATGAATCTAAATTTGCATCGCTTATAATTCTGTCTTACTTACATGCTATGATTATCTATACTCACACACGCGGCTGTAATGCGTGCAATAAGATTTTGTAGTAAAATAATGACACAAAATCATTGACATACAACAAACAACAAGACTCCCAATCGCCTATTAAAAGGTCGTCAAAAAAGTTCCGAGCGGCGTTATATATCGTAAATAGTTATATAACTTATTTCGTGAATAGTATTGTTCAAAGTTTATTGTATGCGCTCATTAGAAGCTCGGACACGAACACGAGGCAAGAACATTTTGCTTTAGCAATTGAAATGTAATTATTTAGCAAAATGATGAAAAAAAAGTCAAGTGGGTTACACAATTTTGTTAAATTAAGGGGGCACTTAGCTGAAATACGACACTCCACCCTTTTTAAGTTCGATATGCTGTTATTTGGACAGTTTGTCATTGCGTGGCGTTGTTTTCAAAGCGCGGTCTTAACCCAACTGAACGGATACTCAGCATAAGAGGCGCGTAGACAGAGTTTTGCTTGAGCAGAATAGTAGGCGAAAGCTAATTATCCTTTTGTTTGCTAAATGTAGATATAAATTATTGATTCCTTTTGTCTTATATTAGTTATCTTTATTACATGGAATGTTGTCTCGATTATATCCATGTATTTTTGCTTAATTTCAGGTTCCCTATGGTGTAACGATTCCTGTTCAAATAAAAGCTCTCTGTGCAGTACCATATTTAGCATCTAATATTCAAATATTAGACTTTGGATCTGTTAGATGTGGTGATAAAGTGATCAGTACTATTCCACTTAAAAATATGTATGTACGCAACGTTACGGTAAAATTTAAATATTAGGTCCTTACATATGAAATTGGCGTTTTGTATGGGAGGAACAAAAAGTCGAATATTTTTAAATATAATATATTTAATTAATCAAAGTATGAACCATTGTTTTCTATGCACTTTTGCCATCTAATATGTAGTTCATTGATCCCTTTACTAAAAAAACCAGTTGGGCGGGAATCAATAAAATCTGTGAAGGCGATTTGGACTGACCCCATCAGAATTAAATTTTTTCCCTTGCAAGAAGTTGTCCAAATTTCGAAAAAAATGGTAATCTGTTGAAGCAAGGTCCGGGGAGTACGGAGGATGTCTTAGACATTCCAATTGAAGCTCTCCTAATTTGGTAGCCGTCTGTTGTGCAGTGTGTGGTCTAGCGTTGTCGTGAAGTAGCAGTGGCGTGGAGCGATTGACCAGCCTAGGTTGCTTAGCCCCTAGCTTTTCCATCATGGTTTGCAATTGCTGACAATAGACATCAGCCGTAATAGTCTGGCCAGATTTGAGAAAACTGCAATGAACAATACCGGCACTAGTCCACCCAACGCTTACAAGTAACTTTTTTGGGGTTAATTTTCGCTTGGGGCAGGATTTGGCCGGCTGGCCAGGATCCAACCATTGCGCTGAGCGCTTCCGATTATCGTAAAGAATCCATAGTAATGATTTGGTTTAAAATACCTTCATTATTGTGCCGGTTCAGTAATGTAACGCAGCAGTCGACGCGCGTTTGCCGGTTTCAAGCTTTTTAATGTTCCCAATTTGCTTCAAGTGAATTAAAACAGTTTTATCACTAACACCGCAGCCTGCAGCTAACTCGGGCGTGGTTTGCGATAGATCCGCTTCCACAATAGCCTTCAATACTTCATTATCAACTTGGGTCTCAGGCCGTCCACGGGGCTTGTTCTGCAGGTCGAAATTTCCAGAACGAAAACGTTGGAACCAAAAACGAACTGTGTTTTCTTTTGCAACATGACCGCCATACACATCATTCACCCTTCGAGTCGTTTCCGCAGCACTAGTGCCACGGCGGAACTCGTACTCGTAAATAATGCGATACTTTAAGTTTTACATTCTGTAAAATGAGTGACGCAAACAGAAAAAAACAGATGAAAAAAACAAATGAATGACGGTCATGGAAGCACAAATACATGAGTAAATAGCTGTACAAATTTGAATTTGGAATTCCTTAACAAAGAGGAGAACATCGTGATTAAAGTGGTCAGTACGAAATACGCCAATTTCATATGTAAGGACCTAATATATTTTTTTATTAATTAAGGGGCTAACTTTGCGGGATTCCAATGCTATTGTGGTGGCGAAACACGTGAATAAAACTGAAGAAAACTCTAACATTTGAATATAAAGTATTTTTCAGTATAGAAAATAAATTTAGTAGAGAAATAAATTATAATAAATATTATTAAGAAAAAAAAACCAATGACGTTCTATACACATATAAGGACATATCACTCGCAGTCTGATAGTGGAACGGCAAACGTGTGCTTAAAGACAATGTAAGCACACTGTACTCTTTCGTCGTGTGGCGTAAAAAGTAACCTGAACTCTCGCCTAAACTGAATAAATAGTCCGGTCAATTTAGACATAAAATAGTGGTCAAATAACAAAATTCCCGGAAACCCAAAATATTGGTGGAGAGCTAAGGGCTTGGTACAGTGGTAAGCCCTTAGCTTTTTTTTTTGAGGTTATTTGCAGTGGCAAATAACCTCAAAAAAACCTCTGAAAATAATTTTTTTCAGAAGAGTACCATATAATATATAAAATAGACACAAATAGGTATTTATACTTGTCTGAAGTGCCTGATGTGTATATACGTGGCTTATATGTGCATATCATGTGTAATGTGACTCTTAGAATCGCGATATCTCACAAAATTATAAGGACTATTTTTGTAGATAATTTTAAAAACTGATAAAACTTACTGATTTTGAGAAAAATCCAAAAAAATCTCAAATTTAGATCTTAAATATATATATACTAGCTGACCCGACAGACGTTGTTCTGTTAATAATAAAAAAAAAACTGCGAGTGGAATTTCGTAAAATCCGTTCCAAATTTCAAGTCTCTACGGCTTATGGTTCCAGAGATATCGTGATGAGTGACTATATATGTGGAAATCTCTTATATATATTGACCGGACTTAAATGCTTAACATTGCTGCTTATTGACCAATAATATTTAAAATAACTGGAGTAAATGCGGCAATGTATATTATATAGCAGTCGAAGCTTATTATGATGTAATTTGAGGCATGTTCCATATATCTGATTTGTTTTTATACAACGACGTGATTTGAATATATGTATAGAACGTCGTTGAGAGTAATACATATACTTTAAATAACTTGTTTCAGTGGTAAACCGACATGCATTTGGTACGTCACGTTAAAAGTAAAGACGCCCGGACCCAACCCCTTGACAGTCCTTGAAAGTTCAGGAAAATATGACCCGGGCGAGGGTGGCTGGTTAAGTATAGCGTTCAAACCAACTATGGAGGTAAGTTGAATTTTGTTTCAGTGGTCATGGATTAGTACACACTACACAGTGGACACGCCCACACATCGGGATAGTGTGTGACCTATTTTAATTTGTCAATGTGTGTGTTAGCTAGTGGCTTAATTAGTGTCTAGAGTGGCTGACTGTTTTTTCTATGAGAATAAGGGACGAGACATAGGATGTTAAGTCTCATTTGCCCAGTAATTTAACTAGCTACGGCGCCATCAGACTGAAACACAATGCTTACACATTAGTGCTTTATAGCAGAAGTAGACTCTGTTGTGGTACCCATAATATAGCCAGCATCCACTGGTAAATGCCATTAGTGGAATCTTACGACACGCTTGGGCCTGGGTCTTCCCTTTTCTTTTTATGCTCCGGGAAAGCACACTAATTGCAAGTTTAAATAAATAATATTTAATTATTGTCGTTTTTAATTATAGATGCAGTACGATGGTTATTTGATTTTCAAATTTCACATGAATCCTATGAAATTGACCATTCCAGTCACAGGACAAGGGATTGTACCGCAAGTTCATGTTATTGGGCCAAATGTTAATTTTCCACCAACATTGCCGTGGGCGGAGAGAACTGACATATATTTTGGCTTGACTAACCCCTGTCCGTTTCCAATTGAGTTAATAATAGCACACAGTGACGTGTAAGTATGTTGTCGTATTCTAGGAAATAAGACCAAAAGGGGTTTGTACCTACCAAAGTTCAAAATCAATGTAACATCTAAATAATTAAACTGAACCACTATCATCATCATTATCAGCCGGAAGACGTCCACTGCTGGACAAAGGCGTCCCCAAAGATTTCCATGACGATCGGTCCTGCGCTGCCCTCATCCAACGTATTCCGGCGATCTTGACCAGATCGTCGGTCCATCTTGTGGGGGGCCTACCAACACTGCGTCTTCCGGTACGTAATCGCTAACTATGGGCCTTATGAGAAAGCTCATGGGGTTTCCCTGCGAAATCGAATCAGAAATGAGGAGATCCGTAGGAGAACCAAAGTTACCGACATAGTCCAAATGATTGCGAAGCTGAAGTGGCAGTGGGCAGGGCACATAGTTCGACGGACAGAAGGCCGTGTGGGCAGTAAAGTCCTCGAACCACTATATAGTAAACTAATTCAATTTCAAAATAAATTATACTGCTAAGCTTCTAATACTGACACAAGGATAAATTAATATTCGTACAAAAATTCAGAACAGAGTAACACCCTAACTCGTCAACGGTTGAAGCGGCAGTCAGTCGACACAAAAAAAATCAAATTTAAAATTTCTGTTGTAACTATTAAAATATGTACAAAATTACTTATAATCTACTTATTATAGCAATTTATAATTAAGCCTTATGGCTTAATTATAAATTGCTATTGCTAAATTATGTAGAAAGTGTCTGAGACCTACACATTATATAAATAATGTGTAGGTCTCAGATCATCAGGTCTCTATCTACGTGTTGAGGGATAAAACTTATAATAAAGTTTATTACTTACTTATTAGCTTATACTTAATACATCTGGTTTGTGGGGGAAAATCCAGGAAACTTGGAAAGCCTGGCTATTTGCATTTCTTAGTCAGTCGACGCCAGTAAGACATCGCCTTTTATAGATATCTCCTTCTCTACTCCTTACAATATATTTTTGGCATCATACTTCTTTTGGTGCGTTATGGAAAAATTATCAAAGTCTTAGATCAGAGTGAATTATTAATTAGCGCGCGCACACCGACACCCAAACGTTAGTTCGTCTACTAGGACTACTCGCCTCTTGCAAGAGAATAAGTAAATTTCAATAAGCTTAAGTTGTAACATAGAACAAATCTAAATCTAATCGTGTAAAATTAATGTAATGATATTTAAATAAACGTTATTTTACTAATTATGGGATGTATATTTTAATTAGTTTTTAGTATTTATTACCTTTTTTATTACAATAATGTTCCTGAACGGGCGCTGCTTGAGGTGCGTGGTCGGTCATGTATTCGGGGATTTTCATCTTTGTTTAAAAATATAATTGTACGAAAAAGTAATATGTATCAATTTACGGACCTCTAAAGATTTGAAGAATTAATCAACTGAATGAATTTCATTTTTAGAAAATGGCAGGAAGAGGAAGAAATTTATCAATTACTATATAAGTATTACAATAAGCCAGATGAAATGCTAGTGCCAGCAATTAAACCTGGAAATGGATTCCCTTATGAGATTACAAATTTTTGCACAACGTTCAAGGAAAAAGTGAAAAAGTTTGTATTTTGCATTTTATCAGAGATTTCATTTGAAGAATTTTCAATGATTTCTTATCAGCGGAATTAAACGAGTTAAAATTTTTTCCTACGACAAAGATAATATAAGAAAGATACAGCAGGCTTTAATATTTATAATACATACGAGTACATACACACTCACGCCTTGTTCCCGTCGAGGTAGGCAGAGACAATAGAATGCCACTTGCTTCTATCCTTACAAACCTCACGCGCTTCCTCTACATTCATTACTCTTTTCATACATGCTATCCGGCTGCGGGTGCTTCGGATCTTTCCTTTTCTCAGATCGTCCCCAATTTGGTCGACGAATGTTCTACGAGGTCTCCCGCGACCGACTTGCCCACACACACTTGCCTTATATATTTGATAAGTCATTCTTTCTTCACTCATTCGCTCAACGTGTCCAAACAATTTCAGCATTCCTGTCCTGTCACAACATCTTCTTTTAGAGCAAAGCGCGTTCGTATCATCGCATTCGGAATTCTATCAATCAGTCTCACCTAATATTTATAACTTGCGTTTTAATTGTAAACTTGCAAATATTATGGCGGCACAATTGATAAAATGATGAACTTGGGTCACAAGTTCGAGTTACATTTGCCCTATTTGACCGAGGTGTTTCTAATAATAAGAAAATTTCATATTAATAATTATTTTTGGTTTCACCGTGCGGCGGCAGGGTCACTCGTGCTACTGACCAAGTTCTGTCCATTGTCCGTGACTTGGTGATGGCATAAGTTTAAAATACGAGGCATGTCAGCACTCTCTGTTGCTACTTCGGTTCTTTCCCTGCCTAGCCAAATTTACTAAGAACTTTATAAATCAAACAAGTTACTTCATCTTTAGACTTTCGTTGTTAGATCTTTCCTACAAGCAACGGTACAAGACCTTGATTGATCGTCAGTCTATTAGTGGAGAGGAAATTTGATGATAAACTCTCGCACCCACTACTACTGCACATAAATTAACTAAGAAACCATTTCTTACTAAGTACATAATTTATTACGAGAAAACATTAATATCCATATAAACTCAATCTTTTCCTACAAAAGTTCTTGACTCTCTTCTCCTTAGTTTTTGAGCCTACATCAATATTATTCTCAAATAAGATCAATGTCATCATTATCTGTGTCTCTCTGTTTTGCTTTTTTGTTTTTGTAAATGCGTACAGTAAGTACAATAGAGTAGAAGTACTCTATTATGAGAAGACTTTTTAAGAACTGTTTGAAGAAACAGTTCTTAAAAAGTCTTCTCATACAGGCCGCAAACAGATTCATTGTATCAACACAAAATATTTCCTTCTCATTCGGCTTCTGAGATTTTATTTCGATTGGTAAATTTTTGAAGAAGATATTGTCGAGAACCGAACCCCGACTTTAGAGTTGGGTGAAGATGTTGGATAATCTCACGATTTTTAGGTGGATGGTATCGTGAGCTGACTAACTGAGTGAATGAGAGTCGCAATCATATTTGTAAATTTTCAGGTTGATAGATGAGGAAGGTCAAGCATCGAAGGCTTCCGCAAAGCAAGCAGCATCAGCTAAGTAAGCATACTCATGTTATGATTGATTGGTTTTAGTAAAAAGACATAAAAGGCATTTATTTTCTCAAAATTGATTCTTTTTAAATTATTTTTCACGTCATTTCTAATACTACTCACAATGCACTCTCTCATTGATTTGTCCATTTCAGAAAAACAAAGAGTCCAAAAACACCGGCTAAAACAAATGCTTCTAAGGACATAAGTACACCAAGAAAGGCGCGATCTGAAGCAGAAATTATGAACGGTATGTATTTGCTATAATATGTTATGTATGGCTTTGTAATAAAAATAATCATACATCTTGTAGATGTCCTGAAATCACTGAAGGATGCTAATGTTGATCCATTGAAAGAGTGTTGTCAAGGGCTCGATGATACATCAACAGAGGAGATTGATAATGACAAGTATGTCAATGGAGTTTTAATATTCGTACATGGCAATCCTTGTGAAGGTATGTTTTTTATGTTTTACATTTGTATAGTATTCCTCACCTACTTCGAACTCAGCAATTATTTAAAGTTTTAAAGCAACAAAATTTTTGCTTAAAATCATTATAATTTTCATCTGCTTAACGACAAATCTATATAAAATTCTCGTATCACAGTGATTGTTGCCATGCTCCTCCGTAACGGCTTCATGGATTTTTAAATATTTTATATGTAATTTTGGTAAGTCTGAGAATCGGTTTTCTATTTTTTATACCCCAAAAACTTTTGCCGGGTCAGCTAGTATTATGTAAGAAGTTATTGCTTTAGTATCAAACTATGTAAGCTGTATACAGATAGATACAGAGGATACAGAGGTACATTTGAAAAGTTTGATTTTGATTTATTTATTTATTCATTTATAATTGGATATCTAGCTGTTATTATAATATAACGTTCATATTAAATATATGTATTAAAAACAGTAATTAAAGCACAATATTTTAAGAATGTCACAGCATGCGCAGTAAAAAAGTAGTAATAGTTGTAATATCAAGTCACACAATTTTTATTGCGGACATATTGTTTCAGATGTTATATTTTTTTATATCTCATCTTTTATATATATTTTTACTTGCAATTATTAGCTAGGTCACGTCCTAATATATTAGTATTATATTTAATAAATGCGAATTTAAGTTTGTTACGCTTTAATACCTTATCTACTCCACCGATTATTGAATATTTTGCACGTACCTTGTTAGAGCTGAAAACGATAGATTTTGGGCCGGATTTTTTAAGATTTTCTGAGGGAGTGTGATTGGAACATAACGCGAGAGAATTCACAGCTTGGTCATGGATAGAAACTGTTGATATTCAAGACTTTCCTGAAGAATGAAAACAATAATTGTATGCAATGTTTTTTTTAGAATTCGCAAGTCAAGAAATGTCCTATAGTATAGGCAAAGCTCTTAATATTCCTACAGTCAATGTTGACATTTGCATATGTGACGCATTGTGTATTTGCCAATGTCCAGCAAGAACTATTATATTAAGTGCTATCAACGAATTGTATAATATATCATATAAGAAGCTTGAGGACACTTCTGAAGAATGTGCAGTTGAGGGTGAGAAGTTTGATTGATACAAAAAAAAACTACGTTTAAAAAAACCGACTTCAAAAACTGAAAAGTATCAAATAACTAAAAATTTAATTTAATACACCTCTTATGCAAAACTTTACCTTTACTATTAATAAAATACTATTATTTATATGTGCTACATACTGATAGGTTTTAAGTCAGTGCCAAGCCCTTAATAATATTATAAACAGCTTACTTACTGTATTGTACTCAAAGTCACGCGTGGCGAGTGTAGGTACCTTTATTACATTTGGCTTGGCACTAACTAACTAACACATACAAATAATAGTATTTTATTAATATTAAAGGTAAAGGTTTGCATAAGAGGTGTATTAAATTAAATTTTTAGTTATTTGATACATTTCAGTTTTTGAAGTCGGTTTTTTAAACGTAGTTTTTTTTTATTTTTTACGTTTTAGTGTCAGTTAATAATAATATATAATCAACCTGAATGAAAAATCCAGAAAAAAAGCCGTACACAGTAAACAATTATGTCATCCAGGTAGACGAATATTTTCATATAAATGTTTATAAAATGAAAACTACTGGGCCAAACTATGTAAATTTTTTATGGGACCAAATGACATCTATTTTGCATCAAAAAAAAAGAAGAATTACGTAAATCGGATCATAAATCTCAGAGTAATCGGTGTACATACATAAAAAAAATACCGATCGAATTGATAACCTCCTCCTTTTTGAAGTCGGCTAAAAATTAAATAAATGATTTTAATACCCAATTTTATTTTCTCAGAAGCAAAAGAGGAATCAGATGATGTGTTTGACGTTGTATGGAAAAAGCTAGAATTCTTAGCAAGTAATAAAAATATGAACACACCACGATCGAGGGCAAGTGAAAAAAAGAAAAAAAAGTCACCAACATCATCCGTTGCTTCACAAACGGCGTTGACAGCGATTGGATCAACTACAATGTTCCATATGGTCAGTAGTTTTACTTAGATGATATTGTTATGTTTTCACTTTTATCTAATGTTATATAGATTTTACTTATGCCAAATTGTTACAGGATTTAGTGCAAGAACTATTGATAGAATATTTTCAGCAACCGAAATTTAATCGGGGTTTTGTTGTGGACACGTTGACAAGTTTAGTTATAAAAACTCCGTCTTTAGTGCTTACGACGATACTAAATATTAAAAATAGCATTTGGAATGTACATCTTGTATTATGCCATTCAGATTTTTCCAAATGGGCACAAAGCTACGAAGAATCTCAAAAGGAACACGACATCGCCGATGAGTTAGACATCCATTTTTATTAAATAATTATTAATTATAATATTATACCTATTTGTAATGAAATCACTTGTGAGTTAGACTCGCATAACACCATTTATTTGTAGTTTTTCTTTTAAGTGATTATTGATTGCGTTTTATAGAAAAAATTAAGCTAGATAGTGATTTCATAATATGTTACAATATGTAACAAAGTGGATGAATAAGCCAGTGGCTCGTATCATACTTTCTTTCTGGGTCTTATTTTGATAAATAATTAAAAGATGTGAAGGCGGGGGCGTATTCTCTTTATGACTATAAAAACGTGACCACTAACGGACTTATGATATTGCGGTTCTTAGCTTATAGTACTCAAAACTGTATTACTAGTTCACACGACAAAACCTCGGGGTATAAAGAAGTCGTAATACAACTCTTAGTTACTAATTATGTTGAGGTGGATCTGCCAATGCCAATCTAATCGTGCGCGTCGGCAGGAGTTTCAAGCGAAAATGATGATTCGTTTTTCAATACAGCTGACGCAGTAAATGGCGCGAACAGTGCACATAATCTAAGACAAGCACTATATTAAATAATGTTACGTTTTAGAAATACGCCCAAGTGTTATGATGAAAATGAAATAGAAGATATTATTGAAAGTTTGGACGAGATGGATGCCGAAGAATATGAAAATGCAAATCCAGAATTAAAATCCATTTACATAAGATACGGCTTAGAAGAAAGACGAAAAAAATTTCATGAAAGGCATGGGTGAGTGCTAGGAAGACCACATCACTGTTTTCGTTCATTACTCACACATTTTCCAACAATATGTTGTCTATACATTTTTGTCAATTAATTAAAGAAACACTTAATATTCTATATCTTAATTATAATAATGAAGCTTAAGTGTGATAACGCTTGAAGTATTAAATTAAATTATTACTAAAGAATTAAAAATTTCACAGATTTTCGCCTGAACTCGAGTTCTCAAAACAATCTAAAACTCTTAAAGGTAAGAAAAAGTTTAATAATAATTAATTTTCGAATTTTTTTCTAAAAATTGATTTTCATTGCAGACAGTAAATCCTTACTAATGATAGATAACGAGTCAAAGAAGAAAATAAAAAAAGAAGATATTAAAGGTATAATTAACCACGGAGCAATAATTATTATTATAATAGTAATAAGTTTCTATTAAAGGCAAAATTACCCAGTATGCATATTATGAAACAAATAAGTACTAATATTATACATTATATAAAGTAATGATATTCTAATACATTATATAAAGATAAAAAGTAAAATATACATAAAACTTATAATCAATTTGGAAAGGGTAATAAAGCTCTTCCCAGGCGTCTTGGTCCTGGCCTGGTCCATCATTTATTTACTATTTTTGTTTTTATGCACAGAAATTATTATTATTATTTAGTATTCTTAGCATAGTATTATTTTTAGCTTTATACTTTTAAAATATTTCAAATAAATGCTCTCATTGCACCTGGTCTTTTTAGCTAAACCTACTAGTGAATTCACATTAATGAATACCAGGTATAATGAATATGTGAAAAACACACATGAAACTCTAATAAATATAGCAAACAATTGGATATTTGAAAAACGTGACATTGGGTACCCTTTACTTGGTTTAAATGGTCAAATTATGGACTCGGCTCATAAAAAAATTAAAAAGAAGTCTGAAATTCAAATACAGGTATATAATTTGATTTTGCTAACTTTCATACGAACGATAGTTTGATTCTAATTAAAATTTATGTTTCTAAGGTTTCAGATATATCATTTGAAGAGCGCGGTTTTCCTTTGACCCTCATCACGTGTTACTCATGTTTAAAATACACGAAGGCTATAGTTAACATGTTCTTAGGATCAAAAGTTATCCAAGACGCTCTACACGAGGAAGAAGAATTAAATATCTTAAGTTGCCCTGTTAATTTCAAGGAATATACAGTGCTATTACCTAAAACATTTCCTTCATTGCATCATGAAGATCCATTGGAATGGCGTTACTTAATTGAACCACCGGTAACATTACTATTAATCTTGAGCAAATTATGAATTCTAATGTTATTTAATTCATTCCCTTAAATGTTCTATTACAGATCAAAAGGTGCGAATGCAATTTACTTACAGACCTTAATATTTTAGACGATAGCAACCAAGACAACGTATTAAATATTCTAACGAAATGGCATTGTACATGTGGCAAAAAAGTAAGAAATGTTATAACTGCTAATCAAATCTTTGTTATAAATGAAATTAATAATAGCTTATTTCGAGAATTATACCAGACAAACTTTCCTTTTTGCACGAATAGGTCACGTCGTCGCAAACATCTACAAGTGAAATACCGTCGACTTCGGTAGAAAAAGTAATGATGGAGGAAAGCGATGAAAATTTATACCCATTACCACTGCAAAGCGTTCCGTCCACAACAGGTTACTTTTATGTTTTAATTAAAACATCATCTTCAGCTCGAGTATCATCATCATCATCATCAGCCGGAAGACGTCTACTGCTGGACAAAGGCCTCCCCCAAAGATTTCCACGACAATCGGTCCTGCGCTGCCCTCATCTAACGGGGGCCTACCAACACTGCGTCTTCCGGTACGTGGTCGCCATTCGAGGACTTTACTGCCCCAACGGCCATCTGTCCGTCGAACTATGTGCCCTGCCCACGTATTATCGAGTATGTCCTTCCTCAATGACCTCCACGACGATCGACCGATCTTGGGCGGTCTGGATCCAATATCCACACTAAAACAGGGCTGAATTGGTAATTTATTTACAAATTTGTTTTATAGTTACATTAATTGAAACAATGAAATTACTTCAACATATTGTCTACGTGACTACGTTTAAATTATTTTTTTTAATTATCTATTTATCATGTGTGCCCATGAGCATGTCGGTGACGCGATCCCATAAGATTTTCCCCTACCAAAAAGGTAACCAATTGATAGTATACAGTAGATAATTATTAACGAAAGTTTTCTTTAATGTAATTAGGGACGAGAAGAGCAGGACGTTCTGCTGATGGTAATTTTGACGCCCTACCCGTTACAATGCAGTGCCGTTCAGGATTCTTGAAAAACCCAAAAATTCTGAGCAGTACTCCAATTGCGCTCGTCACCTTGAGACATAAGATGTTAAGTCTCATTTGCTCAATAATTTCACTAGCTACAGCGCTTTCAGACCGAAACCCTCGTGTTAGAAATAGGCGCCGTTGTGTTACCCATAATCTAGCCGGCTTTCTATGCAAAGGAGCCTCCCACTGGTAAATCTGAATCCTTCCTATGTTTTGTAGAAAATAGCAGTCGAATAGTATTGCAACCAGGTGAACTAGTAAGATGTAAATATTCGTTTAATCCACAACAAGAAGGCAACTACACTATAAAACGGTTTGTTGAAGTTCACGGATGGCCAGATTCTAAAGTCGCAATTAATGTTTCGGGAGTTTGTGATCTACCTAGGTGAGTTTATAGTCGATTTTTGAATAATAGCTCTTATGATATGAAGATATACTTATTGTTTGTAGAACCCGCGGCAAGAATTATTCAAATAAATATTCGTTATTAAGTACAGTTCTTAAATAATTTATACGTCTAGATAGAGCTTCTTGCTGTTAGGCAATGCATTACAACAGGCCAGGTTTATTACTTTAGTGTGCGTGACAAGATACGTCTTACACTCGCGATACGTATGTCACTTATGTTTTAGTGCGTTGCTGAAAATAGAGGCTAACTTTTCGCCGCTATTTTGTTCGACGTATTCAAGCTGTCACAGTCTATCTAGACGTATAAATTATCTAAGGTACAATAATTACTTTATTTACTGTAACTATTTCACATTTGTCAATTTTTCAGGTTGGATAGTCGGCCAAAAAAAATGTTTGAGAATTTTGTTAGAAGAACCCTGGAAAATAAAGTGTATAAAGTGACATACTTGGACGATCAGAAAGTATTTGAATTCGGCCCAATTTTTATTGGTGGAAATAGGTAACAATTTTTTTTTTATATGAGAGGGGGCAAACGGGCAAGATGCTCATCGGATGGGGAGAGGTGAGGCATCCGCCCATGGACATCCTCAACATCAGGTGAGTCAAGAAATGCGTTGCCGGCCTTTAAGGTGGGAGTATGTTTTTTTCTTGAAGGTCCCTAAGTTGTATCTGTTCGGGAAAACTCGAAATTGATTCCACAAAGTGGCTGTGTGAGGCAAACGAAACGCACGGTTGTGGAATACCAGACGTCTACGTGGGGTGGTACTTTGCACGTAATGTCCGGTGGTGGAATTCGGCCGCTGGAATCAACCCGAACAGCTCCTCTGAGCACTTCCCGTGATAAATGGAGTAGAAGATGCAGAGAGAACCCACATCTCTACGCAATGCCAAAGAATCAAGCCGATCGGAGATGGCTTGATCGTCGATGATTCGAACCGCTCTTCGTTGTATGCGATCAAATGGAAGAAGCTGGGACTGGGATGCACCGGGGCAGAGGTGAGAACAGTGCTCCATGTGAGGCCGAATTTGCGCCTTATAAAGTTGCAGGCGGTGGCTTTTAGTGAAGTACTGTCTCGCCTTACTGAGTACACCAAGCTTTTTAGAGGCCAGTTTGGCCTTCTCTTCCAAGTGACGACGGAACTGAACGTCGCTCGATATATCGACGCAATACATACTTAGTATATAACATATATACATACTTAGTTAGTAGGCTAAGCAAGCTAAGTAAGCTAGTTCCAAGCCTTGCCGGCTTGGAACCTAAAAATACTAAAAGAGTCCACCCATTTCGTGACCCAGGAATATATCTGGACAGTTTTGCACTGAACACTTTGTCATTGCGTGGCGTTGTAATCACAGCGCGGCGAAACAAAACTGGATGAAAACTGTGCCTAACAGACATGTAGGCAGAGTTTTGCTTCAGACAATTTTTGAGCGTAACTGTGACTTCAATGCATTAAAGCCATAAAAATACTTTTCTGTGCCTATGTTAGATGCCATCCAGATTCTGAAATATGCCTCACAAGTGTGGGACTCCATGTACCTACAATATACATTACACGTATTGAATCGTCACAAAAACGGTTTCTGCCATCTTCAATTCAAAATAAAGGCATTTCTTCCCGACTTCAATAAGCGCTGTCAAAATTCCATTATCTGCCTTTGGAAGTCAGAAGACGTTTAGCCGATTTCGTTTATTAATGAAACATAGCGAGGGGTTTGGTCGAGTGTTTTGAACTGCTCGCGTACTTACGTTGGTCTTCATATTCCATTGGCAAAAATAACATATTGTAAATTAACAAAATAACAAAAAACTTATTGGTGCCCTATTTGTAAGCAAACAAAGTCTATTTTTATTTAAATGAGAAATACGTTACTATCAAATTTTGATGCACAGGTTTTACTCTCCATATTTTTCTCATACCGGGCGCCTTATATGAAAATCGATTCTTAAGGAGTAAACTCTAAAAACCTGTATACATTCAACAAAAATAATCTTTGCGACACCACACTGTTCAATGCGAAATAGAAAAAGGAAACGAAAATAATTGGCTTGCTTTCTGAGAGAGAGAGAGAGAGAGAGAGAGAGAGAGAGAGAGAGAGAGAGAGAGAGAGAGAGAGAGAGAGAGAGAGACAGACAGACAGACAGACAGAGAAACACGCGCACGCCACACGGTTTACAACTATAGCAAAAAGTGTCATTACAACTTTTGGTCTTAATTTTTTCCGACTAGCCCCCTAGACCCCTCTCGCAACGCGCGATTAGGAACTTCGATGCAATCTAGTCGCTTTATAACTGGAAATTAAATATATTTACAGAATTTATGAAGAACACTACACCATTGAATTGAGAAACTCATCACTAATAACTGCAGACGTCACAATTGAGTTCTTGGAAGACTCTGTTGTTTTTCAAATTGATAAAACATTTATTAGACTGGAGGTAAGAAATCTTAAAAAAAAATTATAATTCAATTGTTTTTGAGTAGTGTGTATAAAGGGAACATTTTTCAAGTGGGCACGATGTAAAATCCCAAAATATGAGGAGACTCTTGAATGATTTTCGCGAATCTCCATATGTAATTCATCTGTGGCCATCACGCCAACTTGAAAAACTCACCTTGTATAGCACTAACAAAAACCTTCTTTACAGCCTGGATGCCGAGGAACCTTGATGATTTCGGCAGCTCCTGCAGAAGTCGGAATTTTCACCAGCGTCTTACTATTTTGTGTAAAAGATAACCCAGAGATCATTTCAATTAAAATTTCATGTAACGGAGTTGTGCCTAATGTGCAAATCCTACCATTGACTAAAACTATTGGTAAGAAATTCTATTAAAACATTACAAATGTTTAAGGAATTAATTAAAGGAATATTTTTTGTTTCAAATACAACAAATAGTAACTACATATTGTTGAATTTTTTTATGGAAGAGGATGACAAACGATCGTACGGCTTACCTGATGTTAAGTGATATAGAATAGGAATTAAGGCTGCAAATTATCCTATTAGCTCTTGTGGCTTTTCAAGCATCTGCCTTGGTCTTAGTAAAAGTTCTATGCTGTGATGGATTCTACGTGAATCCTTACCATCGTCTTGTGTTGAGTGCAGGTCACCTAAATGATGGAAGAATTAATGAAAAGGATAGCCATATGAAAAAAGCTAGGTGAAAACGTGACGATGTTAGCCTCAGTTTGTCTAGTTAAGAATTCAGGATACAACATTGTGGCAAAATCAATCGATAATTTAATTAATCAGTTTAAATTTTTTCTACAGAATATGGACGCCATTTACTGTATCGTAGAGAAGGGGATCGCTTCATAATTAAAAATGATTCAATTCTACCAATCATGTGGAAAGTTCGTAACGCCACCGATTTCATACAAGATTTTATAATATCTGATACGTCTGGTATAATAGAACGATATGAAAATCAAGTTGTCCCGGTTACATATATTGCTTGTCGAGTTGGTGTCATACATCAGAAGCCGCTTACAATTGACGTGAGTGTAAATTTTCAAACGTTAATGAATTATTTAGAAGTGGTAGTATGAATGTAACTATAAAATTGATTAACATGATAATTTTTATCAATGAAGGGTGGCCCAGGGTAATATTCTAGGACCTACTCTGTATTCAATTTATATCAACGACTTTTATAAATTGACTATTAAAAACTGCAGGATAATAACGTATGCTGATGACACTGTTCTACTGTAGATAAAGCAAATCACAATGGCACCCAAAATCATGCAGGCAGCTTACATACAGCATTCGTGGAATCTCCAACACTTAACTTTCTGTGGAAAGTTAAGTGTTGGAGATCCCACAACTTCAACAACAGTGCCCACTTCCTCAACCAACTCAGTTACATTTCATTTTCCTTCTTTTAGCCCAGTCGCTCATATACGATCTTGTGAAACAAAACCCTAACTGTTTCAGAATAGTCTGTGAATCTCAAATAAAAAACTTGGAGTTTTGAGTAAGACTGTCTGAATTTCGCTTAACGACTCTTACATCGCCCCGTCGTTACATAATAAGGTCAATAAATAAGGAATATGAAATCTTAACACTGTGCTATTTAAATCACGAGAAAATTTCAAATATAGAATTTATTTAACTGCTGAGTGTTTGGTGGCGAAAGTTAAACGCATACAAAAGTTCTGATATTAGTCATTAGGGTTTGGATGTTTAATGTACTTCTGTACTTAGCGGTAACATATCAAAGTATTTTTCAGATATATGATGCTGAAGGAAGAGGCAATCCAATGATTGAAGACGTTTTACTTCTATCAGCAGAATGCTACGATGTTTTGGTTGAATGTGCTTATGCAAATATGACCGAAAATTTCCTCAATTATGGAAATGTGAAAGTTAACTCAACCGTCTATCAGGAGATGTATCTCCTAAACAGAGGAAAATATAATATTTTTTACAAGTTCGTAGAGTTAAATGACAACAATATATTATTTTCGTTTCGTGAAATTCTTTTTGAATTTATAATTTTATGATGTTTTTCCTTTAAGGTTAAAAAAAGTAAAAAAGTTTCCTGAACCTGCTTTGTTGAAGTCATTCGAGGCTGTACCCGAGTTCGGTGTAATACCACCGACGTTGAAACTGGTAACAATAGAGTTTGAGTGTACTCCCACCACATCTATGAACCTAGTGAATGTTCCGGCATACATTTGCTCCCTGTTGGACGGCAGTAAGAACCAAGTGGTCGTAGCTAAATTCCCTGTCTGCGTTACAATAGCTTCCTTCTATAACACGTGAGTTTACGAAAATGTACATTTCTACAGCCCTGGCAATCTTGAGTTGATAATGTGTTGCCACTTTAACGAAAACCGGTGGTGCGTTCTGAGACCACTTTTTTTCTGCTAGTTCTGGCACACTCCATACTTTATCCCCGAATAGAGCTGCATTATTAGTTTTAATCAATGACGTTCTATACACATATAAGGACATGTCATCATCAGTCTGATAGCGGAACAGCAAGTGTACTTAAACTTAAGTATATCAACGTTATAGCAGTAATCTGTAACGGAAATAAACCGTACGTCAGAATGTCACATACTTAACAGATAATTGGGAAAGTAAATTAATTAAACACAATAATGAAAAACATGTACTGATAATAATTATTTATTAATTTATTATTATTTTATGAAAATAAGGGACAAGACGAGCTGGACATTCAGCTGATAGTAATTGATACGCCATGCCCATTACAATGCAATGCTGCTCAGGATTCTTGTAAGACCCCAAAAATTGTAAATAGCACTACAACTGCGCTTGTCACCTTGAGACCTATGATGTTAAGTCTCATTTGCCAAGTTATTACACAATGGCCCCCTCAGACCGAAACACAATTTGTTTACACATTACTCCTTCACGGCTGAAATAGACGCTGTTGTGGTACCCACAGCCTAGCCGGAATCCTGTGCAAAGGAGCCTCCCACAGGTATTCATAGTATAACTAAAAATTAATACATGTTATATATAACTATATAATTAATATTATTTTAGTTTCACCCTGTTTCCTCTGGGCGAACTAAACTTTCACATCATACCGGTGGGAAGTGGAGTGATGAGAGAGGTTATTTTAAACAACACAAGTAAATGCCCTGTTACCTACGAGATTGTTGTACCAGAAGAATACCGACCGGAGCCAGCTGCTGATCTTCAACCAGCCAAAGCCAAGCTAAAGGATAACAAGTCTGTACACTTTTATTATTATTATATTAAATTTGTACAAACCAAAACATATGGGTGGAGGAGCGCTCCTACCAACTGAGACAACCGTCCGAGTGCCGCATCAATCGTAATTCCCGCTATGTCTCGTTCAACTCTCCACGGAACCCGAGAGGCGCGGGTATGAGTGCCGCATCGTCCATAAATTTTGTTACTAATTATATATTATAACACCTTTATTATTTTTATTTATCCTAACATTCCTAATGCTACCGTTGAGTTACTCATGTGCTAATGCTGGCCTCATTCACCGAAAGCTATACATACGGTCCTCCACAGTGCGGTTTTCAAGGAGCTTTCTTCCACGTACTACAAAGCTGTGGAATGAGCTTCCTTGTGCGGTGTATCCGGGACGATACGACATAGGCACCTTCAAAAAAAGCGCGCACACCTTCCTTAAAGGCCGGCAACGCTTTTGTAATTCCTCTGGTGTTGCAAGAGAATGTGGGCGGCGGTTATGACTTAACACCAGGTGACCCGTACGCTCGTTTGTCCTCCTATTCCATAAAAAAATTATATACTTAATAAATTTATGGCAATATATCTCATACTTCCTTGAATATATGCTAAACAAATAACAGCGTCATATATTAAATTGTGGCCAAACGTTTATTGCAGTATTATTTTTAAATTTGTTCTAATTTTCGTATTCTAGAATGGTTTTGAAATCCATGATCTATTGTTGTCTCTCTCATGGACAGTTATAAAAATTATGACAACAATACGCTTGATCAAGGATTCAGGGCTGGATTTTGGGGAGGGCAACGGGGACTACAGCCCCGGAGCCTCCACAAAAGAGGAGCCATAACAAAGACTTCAGAAAAAAAAATTCAAATCCTAGTCTGGCCAAAATTCTGTTACACATAAAAATACATTTTTTGTGAGGCATGATGTAATCTTGATAAAACTTAAATACGTATTTATTAATTAATTAATAAAAATATAGGCTTGAACCCTTTGCCTGTCCTAATAATGGGGCGAAGAAATCCAAAAAAAATAGTAAAGAATGTCGCAAACGTTAGAAAATTTCCGAAAACTTTTATTTATTATTTTTTACAAAAGCGGTATTAAATACACAAATACATTTCGGAGGATTCTACCAGTGGGAGGCTACTTTGCACAGGATGTTGGTTAGATTATGGGTACCACAACGGCGCCTATTTCTGCCGTGAAGCAGTAATGCGTAAGCATTATTGTGTTTCGGTATGAAGGGCGCCGTAGCTAGTGAAATAACAGGGCAAATGAGAATTAACATCGTATGTCTTAAGGTGACGAGCACAATTATTGTAGTGCCGCTCAGAATGTTTGGGTTTCTCAAGAATCCTAGCGGTACTGTATTGTAATGCGCAGAGCGTATCAATTACCATCAGCTGAACGTCCTGCTCGAACTTTATAGCCATACTTTATAACAAAAAGTTTCAATTGATTTTTGATCTGACGGAATTATACTCTTACGTATCGAGGATTATCCCATAAGAAGTTATCACTTAAAAATGACTCTCTTTGGCTTTGTTTGATCAGGCCTTGAGTTTCGCTCACCACGAATCATTGCACTTACACACTGTTTTCATGTCAAATTTAGTCACTATTTATTCTAGAAATTTCTTAAGCGACTCGATGTCGGGGTTTAGTTTCGAAGTCAAATGTCTAAAACTGGCTAAATTTGTAGTCCAAAGGGTTCAGAGTTGGACTTGACGAGACCAGCCTTCGGCTCTTACAAATCCGGAACTTTGGCATTCAACCAAGCGTCGATGGTGGGGGTCTTATAAAGACGCAGTCTTGCTGAAACCTCGAAGAAATATTTTTAAAAAGCTTATTGCAAGAGGTTTCACAGGACGATTTATGACAGTCTCTCATTTAGAGAGACTGTCATACTACAGCCAAAGTAAATACTTTGGCTGTAGTCTTCACTCCTTTTTGACAAAAAAGCTATGTGAATTCTTGATAAGACAAACCCCGCCAAAGCATAACTGATCCAGGATATGACCACGTTGCAGTTTTTGAACCACTTGTGAAGCTACTTTTAAACTACTTTCTATTTGCTCTAATATATTTCAATAAATATAATTGCAGAATAAAAAATCCTCCAATTAAATGTGGTAACTTTGTTATTAATAACGACGATAATCTACTGGCCCCGGGAACAAGTCGAACTCTTAACATCCAGTTTTTTGCCACTGCGGCAAAAACATTCGAAGAAACTATCAAATTTATAATAAGCGATACATGCCCCGCCGAAGCCAGTGGTGTTCCATTGAAGCTCGTGGGAACGGGTGCTGTGCCAACGATAGACTTTTGGAACATTGAGACAACATTCAGAGAACATCTCATTGTAAAAGACTTGGCTGAGTATAAAGTTCACGAGGTTTGTAACTCTTTGTGTTTTGTTAATTAATGAATCACTTAAAATGTGCATTAGCATGAGCGAGCTCATTGTCGATCAGAAGGCAAAACAGAGGTCAATGCCCGGAGTTTCCCTGCGAGATCGAATCAGAAATGAGATCTATAGGAGAACCAAAGTCACCGACATAGTTCAGTTGGTTGCAAAGCTGAAATGGCAGCGGGCAGGGCACATAGCTCGACGGACAGATGGCCGTTGGGGCAGTAAAGTCCTTGAATGGCGACCACGTACCGGAAGATGGTAGGCGGGGGGCCCACAAGATGGACCGAAGATCTGATCAAGATCGCCGTAATAGGTTGAATGAGGGCAGCGCAGGACCGATCGTCGTGGAGATCTTTGGGAGAGGCCTTCGTCCAGCAGTGGACGTCTTCCGGCTGAAATAAATGATGATGTGTATTAGTCACATGCATCGAAAACTTTTAAAACTTAGAAAGTTTATTTATTTACTTATTGTTCATAAATTGAAACTGGAGTTCCAATTATTTGATCCTGATTAAATCATATTTTAGACAAGCTGACCCGACAGACGTTGTTCTGTATATAATAAATAAAATAATGTTTTTATATGAATTTGTCAATAATATATCATAACATCAAAAAATATGCACCCTGCTGTCGTAATGAAATTGTTTCACAGCAGAACTGTCAAACCGTGCGTCAATAAATTCTCTCATAGAAATTATGTATCTATGAAAATATGTAATGACACATCAAAGGAAAAACAAATTTGTTGTTTATATTTAATTTAGCAGCATTTTCCTATTTATTCACCTTTTAAACCTTCTCTGGATTTCCACAAATAATTCAAGACCAAAATTAGCCAAATCGGTCCAGCCGTTGTCGAGTTTTAGCGAGACTAACGAACAGCAATTCATTTATATATATATAGATTACAAAAAAGGCTTACTATAGTATGGTAGATTGTATAGTGAATATTGATGCATTGTTCTTGTCTGTTTCTACGCAGTAATATTATATTAAGTAGGCTAAGTTGTTATATGATTTAAAAGATGGGCTGGGAGTTTCTTATCAGTTCTTCTCCCCATGTCAAAGCTCCTCTACGAACTGATGTAACTTCATGACTTTTACCAATTAGTGTTGTTGCAATGTTATGTTTTTGTCAACCCCTGTGGTAAATAAATAAATTTCTATTTCTTTTTATCTTTTACAAATAAAAGTGTATTCTATTGCAGGCCTCACCTCATTGTGTCTTCGTAGAAGATTCAGTCTCTTTACATTTCTTTGGAATTACTGTAAATAGAAGTTATACAGCTGCAATTGACTTGTACAACTGTGGTTTGGTAGCGTGCGCGTTGACAATGAAATTACACTATCAAGCTAATTCGAATCCGGAAATATTTTCCCTGGATAAGTATGAAACACACATTGAGCCCTTGCTACATAAAAATCTGGGTATTATCTTCAGCCCTAAGGAGCTTCTTGTAAGTAGATTCTTACTCAGTCTAACTATCTATGTACATGTCTTTGAATCTATACTTGTTCTGGTGCGTTTGGGAAACATTATGAGTGATTATTTACAACACGATTTTTTACAAGATTTTTTAAACAGATTGACACCCGACATATTAAGTACCCACGTATTTTTTATCAAAGCATATTTACTTTGAATGAATAATGAATTTGTGTTTTGACAAAGCTTGCGTCATGTTTCTTTACGTGTTACACATTGATTATTATTGTGATTATATATAGAGTTACCAAGACTCCGAAGAGTTATTATTTCATTGAATACATAAAATTTTACCTCCTCAATAACACCAAAGTGGTAACCTACATCTTTTTAGTTCTTTTCACATTTGCTGCTCAGCAAATAAAACTTAAAAAAAAAAACTCTTTCGTAACGCGTATTTGCTGTAATTTTGTATTTAATAGTCTCACAGATTGTATAGATAATATTGAGTATGAAAACGATTTTGATCGTCTTGTAGGAATACCGGGCTGTTCTGGAAGTCAAATTAAAATTATTCGATAATCAAGAAAAATCATTCAAAATATGTTTAATTGGAGAAGGCGTCATACCGAGGATACGTCTAATTTCACCCCAGTTACGATACCGGAGAATTGCATCGCTCAAGTTCCCAGTGACGTGTTTGGGATCTGTGAGCACTCGAAACATCCGTTTCAAGAATGTCAGCAGCCTGAAGACAGAAGTATCAGTTGGTGTTGAAGCAGCTATGATTGGTGAAAGACTCATATTTTGGATCGCCGCCGCACCGTGTAGTGAGCATATGGTCTTAGACGGAACTAAAGGTAAAGTGCTTTGAAACTGTACCTGTACCTACAACCAATAATAGATATCAATTAATACAAATGTCTAATATCTAACTTGTAACGTAGCATTATAGATCGTAGAAATAGTAATCGTGCATAATAACTGTAATAAGCGTATGCCGAAAGATTCGTTCTGACAAGAACATTTTATTTTATATAACGTAATATTAGCTCTGACAAGAACGTTTTATTTTATATAACGTAATATAATCTTTTAAAATTACTAATAGTGAAAAAAGACTAAATTCTCCAAAAAATCTTTACAGCGTCTAATTGCTATGCCATAGTGAGCGGAAATACCATAAATATTATAGATGTAACATTTTACTGAATACATATTTTTGGGGTTTTTCAAGAATCACTGCACTGCATTGTAATGGACAGGCATGTATCAATTACCATCAGCTGAACGTCCTGCTCGCCTCGTCCCTTATTGTCAGGTTGGAATCTATACGGCGCCTATCATCCCTCCTTGACCATAACCTATTTATATTACATCTGTGCAGGAAAATTCAGTCCTTATGTCCATAGCAGGGGCGTGCATAGTCGTAAGTGATTGCGCTTTAGTCCGACTTAGTACTAGGTTTTGAGATCTAAATGTTGAAGTATTTTGTGTTTGTCGTCACGAGAACTCATGAAAAAAACCGCTTTTATATTAGCTTCACAATTCGTTAAATTGCTTTCATTTTGTATCTCAAAAGGCTAGTAGGCGTCGTATTTTAATGTATGTAGAATTTCTATTCACAATGATACACATATTTTCATTTTTATCGCAATGTAGCGGTAAAGACAAGGTGGTCGAATCAATGTGCCGATTTGGAACTAAATTAACTTCAATACTAGTTGGTAGCGATGGGTAATCTCTTTAAATTTCAGTGGACTGTATGGAAAAAAAATAGCACACAGCCAATTAGCACAATGCAGTAAAATTCCAGCGTCTAGCCTTGATATCTTCTGCAGGCCCCGCCAGGTCATCCTTCACTTTATTACACCACAGACACCGCTTCTTTTCAATTCAGTATAATTTATGAATAGCTCAAAATATTAAATAAAAAGTTTTTATTACGAGGTAGCGTCGCGCGCGCGCATTGAACGCACGGTTTGAGATGCGGGGGTCGACATACTCTTCATGGTAGCTTCGCGAACGGCGACGTCGCGATCCAAGTTAACCTTTTCATTCTACGCAATGAAGCTAATTGGCGTAACCACTAGAAGTATATTTATATTTACTTTTTTATTAAGGTAGGCATAGCCTATATGGATGGTGCGTAGGCTCAGGGGCGTGCATTGGTTTTCCAGCGCAGTAGGCACTGTAAGACTAACTAACTAACTAACTACGACTAGTTGCGATTAATATTTAAAAATTTAGTTCCTGTTTGAATAAATATAAGTTCACTTACCAACATTTTTCTTCCGTTCTGTCAGATTGGTCGTGTTTTTTACCAAGATTTGTCAAATTATTCAAGTCATCGTAACCAATATCATTCCACACAGTTGCAGCAAATAAACAGCTGGTCAAGTAGAACAATATATTGGAATGGCGGCATCCAGCTAGCCAAGTGTATTTTTCGTAATATTTGGTATTGAAATATGTCATAGTTTTACCTTTTTGTTGAGTTGAACTAATATTTTGTATTGGTCCATTAAGAGAAACAATTTTTATTTTATCTACGAACGAAAATTGTGCAAAAGGATACGTAGGTACCTAATTTCTGTAAACAAATCGTATTTTCGCCACAATCGCGACACTGGAATTTCTCCATTAAATTTTAATTCCTTTCTTGTTACCAATTTGAAACACAAAACACACAGCAACTTCTTTTTTTTTTTCCCAATACAAACACTAAATATAATTAACAATAAACAAATCAACACAAAACAAATAACTAATGTAATTAGCTTAATATTTCACGCCCCTGATAAGAAGTATACGAAAACACAACAACTAAAAAAATGGCGCTGTTATTGTTGATTAGGTACTAAACAATATATTTTTATTTCCGGAAATGTGTTTAAGACAATATTTTATATCTCACAATCATGAATCACGTCATGTGCGATGTCAAAACTCTTATGGGAGCGCAATAAGGTTGAAACTCGGACGATAAGCCAACGATATATATATATATCATAATGTAGGTATAATTTCTTTCGTTGGTTTAATCCTTGACAGCTATAGTTGTCAGTTCTAACTGTCATAAGCTTGCCTACCCGAGAAGTGCTAATGAAGTCAAATTGCGATGGTCATATTTAAGAACGATTACATAGTCATTGTATATTTTTTTTTGTGGTCGTATAACCTTGACAAATAAATTTTGAGAAATTGAACGTATTCTACTAGGCTTGAGTAAGCATTATCGGAACTGCCTACTATCTTATCGGAACGTATTTAGTATATCGTGTAGCGAAAAACTTACTGGTTGGGTGTTCAATAGAAGTTTGATTATAGAATGAAAGAACTAAATTTATCTGAATTAACTTATAATCTAGTGTAGGTATATTATTTAGAATCTAAATATGGTAGGTAGGCTATGCCTATGTCATATATGGAATGCATAGGCTAATACGTAATTGAGCTAAAACTGTTTCAGATGTCACTAGCACGTCGGTAAAGCTGGCGCTACAACCGAGTGAAACAGCAAGTGTAATGGTTTCCTTCAGCCCACTAAAACGTGGTAGAACTTCGTGCGATATCAAACTGACTATTTTTGAGAACCCCTTCGAATACTTTATAGTTAGTAGTTACTTTTACTTACGATAAAGTTATTTATTAATATCATTGATTACTATTACTATAACATCTAGACTGACAATCGCCTATTAAAAGGTCACCAAAAATGTCCGAGTGGCGATGTGTATACGTTTTTTTAACATTAACAGATATACAGATAAAATTAAAACATTCATTCAAATTAACGCCTTATTTCGTGGCAGTAATGTTCGAAGTCTATTGTATACGCTCATAAGAAGCTCATTGGTGGTGGTGCTAAATGTGCGAAAGAGACGGACGTATCTTTAAGTGTTCTTTTCTAGTTACATAATTTTGTTAATTTAAAGGGGCGGTTATGTGAAATACGACATACCATTCTTTTTTAGTTTGGATATGCTGTTATTTGAACAGTTTTTCAATGAACACTTTGTCATTGCGTGTCGTTGTATTCAAAGCGCGGTGAAAACACAACTGAACGTAAACCCTGCTTATAGACGCGTTTTGCTTCAGACAATTTTTGAATGTGATTGTGAGACTAATTGTTGATTGTACGTCAATGATTAATATGGTAATTCATAAGATTGTCAAATATATAAAGACGGCTTATTTCAGATAATCTGTGAAGCAGAATCCTTCATGGAGGACGTTATATTACTTGGCTTGGAAATGCTTTCTATGGATACGGATCTTGAGGCATATAAGAATTCAGCTGAAGGGTTGGTGATATATTATTTTTCAACACACTTGCTCGTAAAGTGACCCTTATTGCATCGTACTTAGGGCCATTAACTGAACTATAAGCATATCATCATAAGCCGGAAGACGTCCACTGCTGGACAAAGGCCTCCTCCAAAGATCACCACGGCGATCGGTCCTTCGCTGCCCTCATCCAACTAATTCCGGCGATCACCCGATAATTACCCTAAAGGATTGAGCTTTAATTGATCACTGTTAGTAAAAATATAATATTAATTATTATTAATTATATTAATATATGATATTGATTACAAGTTTAAGCAGAATTGTCAAATTGTAAGTAGAGGTATTTGGTGAGTATTGCACGATATGTTGATTAAGATTCTTTTATTGTCGTTTGCTTCAGTTCTCGTAACAGCTCTTCATGCTCGCTTAAATGTCACTGCTTGTGGCGGTGACATGGGACGGGTTGTCCCCTTTCCTAAAATATGGTTGAGGGAGGCGATGGCTGGCTTATGCGTCATGCTCGTGAACGGGCGCTGCTTGTGGTAGCACGATGATCCTGTTGCCGGGGGTTCGGCTTCAGAGTCTTGAAGGTTATTATGTGTATATATACAGTCGTGGTCAACTAATTAGGGACACTCTGTAGTTAAACCAGATTGAATTTATTTATTTTTTTCCAACGAGTCTAAACAAGATTTCATATCCCTTACATTTAAGTATAATTAGTCATTTATGAGCCCGATTATACAAACAATAACAACGTCCTAAACATTAAAACTCTTTACAGTATAGCTGATCGATTATCACAGTGCTATTTGTTCAAAAAATGCTGGCTGGTCATTTAATTAGGGACACTGAGATATTCCGTTCTATTTTCAAAATCTAAATCTCATTATTTTTTTATTTCGTCTCCTATTATTCGTTTCGTGGTAGTTTTGGTGGCAATCAAGATTATTGTTTTAAGTTTTGAGAACTATTTTTAAGTTTTGAGAACTATTTTGAAGAAAAATGGGCAAAAATAAAAGTTGCGATACAACACTACGAAAAATCATCATGAAGTTTGTCGAGCGTGGTTGGTCATAAGTAGTAGGGATTCGCCGGTTCTGGCTCACAGTAGTAGGGATTCGCCGGTTCTGGCTCCTCGATTCTGGCTCACTTGCTCGTGATGCCTACTAAAAAAAAAAAAAAAGAAGTTTGGTGTCAAACTGGGGGTTTTGATGTATTTCCGAGCGATTGCGCTGATCCGTTTTTCGATATCTCTTATAGTTTCAAAGTTAGCTTTTTAAATTAAACAGATCCATAATCATTAATAATCACTGGTCATTTAGCTAATGATTGGTGAGCGACTCAATGTCTAAATTTCCATGAACGTGATACAGGTAATTTACTAATTACCTCTATCACATTCGTTACTACGATTAAAAAGACAGTTTCTGTATTTATTATTTATTTTTAAAACATGATTTAAATAAAGTATATAATAAAACATCATTGCAGATTGTATCATTTTCAAAATATTTGATGAAATCATTCAAACTCTTCTTATTAAACTTAAAGTATAGATACATTATGCAGTACTCGCCACACACTGCGGTATATTCATTCTGTACTCTTGCAGTATTGTAGTTATACATTCTGCAATTCCTTTGTAAAAACATCAGCTGGAATCCCTGAGGTGGACGACCATATGAATCGAAGTATTGTCCAATACCCTGCTCATCAATGTGTATTGCAACCCAGTGAGTGCCTGGCTTATTATCACTATCTAAATTGCTGACAATATAACAGGGCGTTACAACATATATCGGCAATCGGTTTGCCGCGTAAACATTATTTTTAATACTGGGATCGATTTTGTTCAAATAATTCTGTATCTCGATTGTATTCATATTAGTTGAGAACAGGGTCTTGTCAGTTGCGATGATTGAATAGTTATGTGGATCATAATAACATAAGCACTCAATAAATAAGGCTTTAATGTATCTTATTCATGTATTTAAAACTTATATGGTTACAATAAAACAAAATATCATTACAAGCGATTCAAATATAAATCTATGAACATTTGATGAAATTATATTTTCATCAATTTTATTATAATATAAAAGCTGATTGAAAACGAACTTTGTACCTACATACTTACGTAGTCATTAGTACAATCTGGAAATGTTGACTCCATTAAACTATCAATAATTGAACTTATCATTTAAGTGCCATTATGTTTCACCATAATAAAACAAAATATCATTTTATATACATATTTTTATTATATAAATTTATAAGGTAATCTAGTATTTAATCAACATAAAAAATACACAAGGATACAAACGATTCAAACATTAATTATTATATTCTAACTGCTGTAATCTACAGAAATATTACGATTTTTATCAATTTCAATAACATTATCGAATTCCGCATAAACAATACAGTTAATTGTTTGTGTAAGAGCTGATTCAAAACGAACTTCTAATCTTACACTACCATGTTTTATAAGATTCCAATGACTTGAAGAATTTGCTGATAAATCGGGTGTTAAGTCGAAGGCTAGCAAGCAAAACCCTTTGGCATATTGCTCTCTTGATACTCCATTGCCTTCATTTAGGAAATGTATACCTGTTCCTGAGAATAACGTATGATAGACCGTAGTAAAAATATTATTGTCAAACGATGGCTGTAAGGCTTTTGAAGGTATCTGTTGTCCATCTATGTATAAACAAAATGTATTAATATCATAATTTTCGAAATTGAATGGGTTTTTTGTGAGACTACCATTAAAGGATGCATTATTCACAAAACCGACTATACACCTTTTGGGTATTTGACCAAGGAATATGTTATCAAGGGTTTTCCCCTGAATGCCTGATGGTATAGTTAAAACTTTGACTTCTGCTCGCGTGATTGGATATTTTGCTGTAGTAGATGATAAAACTTTTTGATGTGCAAGTAGCACAGTTGGGTTGATTCGTGCTCTTCGAATAATAAGAGTTGCATCTGTAATAGACACTTTAAATTTATGGTCAGTTGATGAAGCCATGAGATTGAAATTTTCTCTAGAACGAACTAACTTTACGCACATGTCAACGCCATTAATCAAAAATTTTTCTTGATTGAATAAATCTCCATGTAAATGTCCTATCATTTCTATTTCTTTGCTTTCACTAGCCAATTCTTGTCTTTTAATAAATCCTTTATTTTGTTCATCAGTTGCATCCATTTTTCCAGCTGAATCTTCATACCATAGACCACAAGTGAGATGAGATTCTTTTGCAGCAGGTGCATAATTCAATAGAGTTTCAATATAAGCTCGATATGCATATGTATTATTCGGTGGCGATACAAGTTTTTGATTTAAATATACATCAAGTTGACTGAAAAGTGTATGTAACCAATTATTAACTGGGGCCACAACTGTCGGTACTGTCAGTTTTGTATAATCTTGATTCAAAACTTTAGCTTTTATATGGAGTAAAGTATGGGATAAATCCACATAGTCATCACCTGCCCCAGGTACTTGAAATTCTATTGGTCCATCATCAGCAAGTGATGAAATGGGCTTATAATGAATCCATAGTCCACTTTCAATGCTAGTTTGAGTTGATGGTAATGCAAATAAATCCAATTCGGACTTAATGCATTCACAAGACTGACTATGTAAAAATGACATATTTAATCAGTAAATATATCTTTGATTTGTTTTTGATTCAATTTTAATTTCTTAATAGCTTTCGCTTTCGCAGTCAATGATGGAATGATCGCAGAACGACGTTTTCGTTTTGTTATATACCCAGATCCAAACATGTTGATATTATCTATTTTAGCATCGGCTTTTCGTTTCAAATTTGAGCTGACTTCTTTTAGACGAGTTTTTATTGAATCTTCCATGGGGCGTGCATTAACCATATCTGATAATATACCTACACCGGTACTTAATGCTTCTTTACCAATAGTTCGAACACCACTAGACAGTAGTGGTAAAATAGATCTAAACAGCCCCCCAAGAAAACTTCCGATTCCATGACCTCTTTGATACGGTGCTCCTTTATAAATAACTCCGATACCCGATCCGGCCTGGTGAGTATAATAGTGTTCATATGGACATGAAATATTATCACGTTTGCCGTACATTATAATTTTTGAAAGTGGAGTTTAATGCACACTGTTCCAAATTGGAATGGTATCTTTTGACCGGTGCTTGTTCTTATATCTATTTCGATTGTATCAAATTCTCTACGCATCACAGGTAGGTAATGGGGAGGAGAGAAAACGTGCATTTTGTACGCTCCATATATGTATTTTGAGGGATCCAATGGTATTATTCGTAAAAGGGGTGTCATAACATCTCCAACGATTTGAGGCTCCACTATGTCACAATAAACAAATAATTGAGACGGTAAACCCAAATGCAAATTAGCTGGACACTTTCCAAAATTTTTTTCAACGAGGTTCCTGTTTGGTTCGAACCCTAGTTGAAGACATAATTTAGGTGATAGAGTTACAGATTTTATGGATTCATCCGTTATTGTAGCAACTACAATCCTTGAAACCTCATCGCACTTAAATTTAATTTTTTCTCGAGTGTTATTCAGTGCCATCAAAATATGATTTATGTTATCGTAATTTGTGGCTGGAATATGTGTCTTGTAATAAACATATGACGGTTTACTTTCATTGGGTACTTGCATCAACTTTGTTATATAAATAATGTTTTCATGTTCTTGAACGGTGAACATAGTGCATGGGTACTGAAATTCTACTACTCCAACCCTCCATTCACCTTCTAGTATTGTTGGTTTTGGCAGTTTCGTAGAAAATAATGTTGTTGTATTATCAGGAAAATAATCCATAGAACTATTGCTTAGTAAAGTTAAATAAAAACTATCTTTATTCATATTTTTTTCAAAGTAGAAGCTAATATCCAGCTATTAAATTTATTTGGATAACCTCTCCACTTCACCAACAATTCTTTTCTGTTACCGGTATATCGAGAGCGTATTATTTTATCTATTTTGTATTTAGTAGTGGGGTCGAATATGATTTTTTGTAACTCTTTTTCATAAAAAGTACCAACTATCTCTTCACCTTCTAAATCCTTTAAAGTAAATACTACAAACGGAGATCGGTGTATTATAGTAGATACGATGAATATTTCGTCACTCCAATTTGATTCATATCCTTTTTGGAAAATATGTTTATGTTTTGTTATTCTAACATAATCTCCAACGTGAATTCTTGGATTCACCATACTAATTGATGTTTTTATCTTACTTTCTCTATCATATAAATTTCGCCATACACTCATTATATTTGTATTATTAACATCACATGGACACATTTTTATACTAGAATGAAAACTATGATTATATGAATGCACTAGATCTTGTAAAACATCAATGTATTTATGAGTATTTTTGTGTGTAAAATAGCGCCACATTTTCATTTTAAGAGTTCTCTGAAATCTTTCGACAATACTTGCTTTAATATCTGGATTATTGGTTGTATAATAATTTATGTTTTTTAATTTAAAATATTTTTGTACATATTTGGAAACAAATTCAGTTCCTTTGTCAGACTGTATATGTGTAGGTGTAGTATTAGCTTCAGCAAAAATACTTTCAAAGCATTCCTTAACTGTTTCAGAGTTTTTCTTTTTCATTGCTCGAACATACGCATATTTACTAAAGACATCAATAACACAAAGTATGTATTTGAAACCATCATTATATTCAGAATAAGATCTCATATCACTTAAATCGGCCTGCCATAACTCATTAATATTAGACAAAATATATCTGTTACGAGGAAATTTTCTTTGAACAGGTTTATGTAATGTATATGTTTCTTGTGATTGTAACCACTTTAAGACACTATTTCTGTCCATTTTACCCTTCATTGCTTTTGACAATTTATCAATAGTGCTGTAGCCAGCAGGATGTGATGCATCATAATAAATTTTATTTATTTCTAATATGGGGTCCATTTTTCCCAGTCCGATCTTTTTTTTAGTTTCCCTGTGTACTTATTACTTGTTGGTGTAGAAAATTCTTCGTCAGGTACTGATTTAGCTTCAACCTCTTTTAATTGCAAATGGTTTATAAAATCCAATCGCTTTGGGTTCCCGATATAAGTGAGTGGTACTTTTATTTCCTTTAAAGTTGTTGCGAATTTTTCCCAACCTATAGGTTCACTTTTCTGAAGAGCTCTCAAGGAATCACTCACCAAGTCCACAATATTACTCCCAGGTATTTTTTCATTATCTATAATCACGGTACCAGATTCATCCCAGCTTATTTTATTTTTATTCAAGGAAATCAAATTTAGTAAAAGTTCACCTTTTTTAGCATATGTTTTCGGTATTAGTTTCAGTATTTCAGAGCTCGTGTATATTTCTCCAATATTTTTGTTAACCTCCACTGATGTTTGAGAAGGAACTACATTTATTTTATTCACATCATGATTTATATAATCAGTATCGATTTCATTATGACTTTGATTAAAACCAATATATGAATCATTATCATTTATAAGTGGTATGTGGTATGGTTGTCGATCCTCTTTGACGAAGTTTAGATATCTTTGAAGGGTTTGCAAATATAAAATACATTTCTTTCGATCTTCTATGTCACTGCTTAAGATATTTTGCATATCAGTATCTAATCGAGATCTTGGCGTATCATTTTCTTTGGGTTGTTTTAACTTCTCCAATAATGATGGTTCAATAAGTAACATTTTTTTAGCATTATCCATTTTCTTAAATAAATGAATTAATCAACCCACTTAGAATAGAACCCAATATTATCGGTAGAAATGAACCTCCTTTTTGTACAATTATATTTTTTCTAATTTTATTCGTACCTTTTCTTACCAATTTTCGAAGAATATTTTTATATTTCTTTAATTTAGATTTTTCTTTCTCGGCCAATTCAACGTTACCCCGCAGTACGTTATGAATACATTCACAAATGTAATTTATTTCTGTTTTGTTACATGATTTTAATAAAGCTTTTTGATATTTTGGCTTCAGTTTATGTAGAGCAATTAACAAATCTTTATGCGTCTTTAAACTTCTATGCATCATTTATAAATGATCGAAATTTCTTGATTCTTACCATATTTAAACCCTTTTGTGGGTACATAAACAGTGCAATATCCATCGGATGGAAATATCTTTGTCTTAACGCGACACAATTCATTTGTTTCTTGTTTCAAATCAATCATTAAATAACCATGAGCTTCATTGGTAGCATCTCTGTAAGAATCTTCCAAATATTTCGGATTTTCAGGGAATACTTGACGAGATAAGTATCGAATTTGGGTTTTATCTCGAGGATTTTTGAAATATATTATATAACTTGAGTTGAGTGATATATCTCTTTGTCCTTTACCTTGATGAAACAAATTTTGAGATAAATAAAACACACTTAAGTTTCTATGATGACTTCCTTTCGTGAATATATCAACAATACGACCATCTGATTCCCTCATCAGGTCATCAATTATTACAAGTTGAGGATTTTTTCCGTCAAACATAGATAAATCAGGTAAACCTTGAAGATAATTAATGTGGTTGAGATTATATAAAGGCTGCATTTCATCAAAGCACCAGGTGATTTGGGTAAAATTTGTATCACAGATATCATTCAAAAATTTTATAAAATTATTTACGAAAACTGATTTTCCACATCCACTTGGACCAGCAACTATTGCAGTGAATGGATGATTGAAATGATGCATTATCTACTACGTCTATGTGTGTTAAGGTTTAGTATAGTAATGAAACAATCTGTTATTAAACCACCATTTATTTAAACAGAAAAATCGATAATTGAAACAATATACAGTACATCATGTTTTACTCCGCAACTTATACATCTAAATACAATAATCTCTCATTTGGTTTTTTAAAACTATAATAATTTATTCTTAAAATTTAATATAATATTTATTCTATTTTATGATGACCCCAAGCTAATGTATCAATATTATTCGGTAAAATGTACCGTTTGGTATCATTAAATGACAGACTAGATTTATTTATTCTTTGAGTAAAAATATTATGCTTTATTGACTTAAATCTAAGCATTGAACAATATTCGTTCTTATTTTCAAATAAGCAAGTCTTATAATTTTCCATTTTCATATTCTTAGTAACACTTTTATTAACCCCCTTAGCTTTAGCTGTGAATTTTCCCTCAACATCTAATGCATACATTTTAGATCTAAGTCCTACAAATTCATTAAATATATTACCATTGTTTTCATCTTTAAAGTAGCCTAACTTCTTTTTATTGAGTTTTGGATAGCCAAATATATTTTTTTCTGTATAGTCAGAGGTATCGAAACGCAAATGTAAATCAGGTTTTATATCTCTGTAAAAATCATCTGTAAAAATTTGATATATTAAACTATCAGTATCTGTGTACAATAATTTTAATTTGTTTTGAAACTTTTTAAACATATAGTTATAGTGAAAGTCGTACATTAGAGTTTTAGAAATATCCAATATACAAAATCCCAAATAAATAGGTTTATTATGGAACAATTTCGTCTTTCGTAATTGAACTGCAACCAAATTTTCATTAAAAATAGATAAACTATGGAATTCTGGCTTAGCAATTAAATCTTGTGCGCCTAGAATTTTACCCTGATTTTCCCAATGACTCAATAATTTTACATTTACTCTTTTTTCGATATTTTCCATTGTTTTTCCAAACACTGAGTTATTCATTAATTTATAAAAATCTTTTTCGAAATCAGATGTGGCTAGTTTACGCATGTTTGTATTTAAATCTATATAATATTGTAACCATGCGCATTGTTTGAATTTTAAAATTCTATGAATTTTTTGTAATTTTAAACCCATTGTCAGACATTGCTTTAAATTTCTGTAGTGAATCACATATTTAATTTTATTACGAAGGTTTGGAACTAATTTTATGTCTTTTGTATTACCAATACATATATTCTCGGGACATAAGGGTAGGTCAGAATGTAAATCATGCAGTTCAATAGGATATTCTAGATCTACTTCCAAAATAAAACCATATTCATAATCATCAGGGACATCAAAATTAGTTGTAACATCTACCCACTCAAAACCTCCTGTAGGAAGGAATTGAGACATGGCCCATCCGTAAAGGTTATTAGCATCAAGATAAGTTAAAAATGAGTTTGGTGTGTCTTTATCATATTCTCGCATATATTTGTTATTTGCTTTGGCATAACGATTGCTACATTGAGATACACCTCCTCGAATGCCCGATCTAATAAAAGCTATTTGTTCAAAGTCTTGAAGTAATTCTAATTTAATTTTTGTGCATTTTAACATAGCATCCCAACTTAACCCAGGTGCTGTATAATAATGAGCTGGATCTAGACCATATGTTTGCAAACATAAGGCTCGGAAATTTTCAAACACATCTGTTAAAAGTAAAACATCGGTTTTAAGATATAAATCAGAATAATCTGACATATTTTGACAATGAAAGTGTTGCCAAACATCCTTGGCATGTTCATAATCTTCATCGGAAATATGTGTGTCGGTTAATGTATTGTAAAATTTATCGCGACTAGGGAGTGCTGAAAGTTTTAAGGAATCATGTGATGACATAAATTCATATGGATAAATTCCTTTTTTTCTAAGACGTAAAAAATCATTATTATTTGGAAAATTATATTTTAATGTTTGAAATTGTTCCTCCATCAAATTTTGAACAAGTTTGTCTAAACTACAAGGCAAAAATTTAAACGAATCAACGAATCTCAATTGAATTTTATGATTATTAAATTTTATCGTTTTTGTGAAAGAAATGTACTTTTCTTTCGTTTGTGGAATAATATCAATTTCCCCTTCAATAGAATTTAATGCATGAACAATAAAATGAGAGTCATATTGACTAAGATTGTGTAAAAAAACTGGGATGTGATAGGGGATTCTAAACTTTGTCTTACATACTTCGTGTGCAACTCCTCTAAAATGTCCTGTATGCGAGTCAAAGTATAATGCACATTCACCATTTAAATTAAATTGACATATAAAGCAGTCTTTACATTGCGAAATAATTTCATTATCATTGGAAGTCAAAGGCTTTGGACTTATGACAAAAGAATTCTTTGTGCAAATCACTTCTAAATCTTTATACAACTGATTCATAAAGACATGAGTACAATGAGGACCACTATATGTTTCATATTTTGATAAACTATCATCATATGAACATTTGATATAGTACCCAAAACTATAAACTTCGTGTTTGTGAACATTAGTTGTATAAGGTTTTGATGGATCGTTAAAGCATGTCTGAATTGGATTAAGGAAAGCTTCAAAATCCGCGTATATAACAAATGGTATTTGTAACATCTTATTAAATTTATCAAATTTTAAGACATTGTTTGAAATTGGTTGTCCAAACCAATCTTTTAAAGTTTTTTCTGTACTAGGCAATTCCACTTTAATATGACAACAATCATTCAATTGATGGGCTGATAACTTATCATTTGTTGAGAAGTGTAAAAGACAACCGTCACAGATGTAGATTGCATGTTCATGGTTTGAAATTTGACCACTTACTAAACGCGATAGGTTTTTAATGTAACAAAAATGATTAATTGTTCCGTGCGAAATAAATAATAAATTGATATGAACAATTTTCCGTGATTTTGTTAAATACAATGGACCAACTAATTCATGTACTTTCTTTTTACAATTGTATTCAAGACCAAAAACATTTACACTTAAATTATTTAACCTTTCTACTTTTTGTATATCTGTCATTTTAACAGGAAACGTAACTCCGTCAAAATTTAATTTATTTGAATATTTACTGTAAGATGAAACTCTCTGAGAGTTCTTAGTAACTGGATATAATGCAGAAAGCAAAGCCCATTTAAAGCATAAATCATCCGAGTTTTGTACATTTATAACACTTTTTTTTAATTTGATTTCTTTAGGTAATTCAATGTATGATTTTCCACGTAATGGATTGAATTTGTTTATATTCATGTCTAATGCATTTATTTTCTTAAGACTCCAACCACTATCTTTTTTCTCAAATGTGCTAATTTTAGTCATCAACATATCACATAAGGACGAAAAGAAAAAATTTAAATCCTCACCCTGCATTATAGTATAACTACATGTTTGAAATTCAAATTCATTAGAAATATTTTTTGTTTCTTGAACAAAATTAGCGTGCAGAATAAAATTAACTTTAAAAATTGTAAGCAATCGAACAGATTCCTCAAATAGTGAAATAATTTCATTTTTAATAGAATTCAAAAACATTTCTGGTGTTTCGAATGTTTGTAATTGGTTGGATTTACTCTTTATTTTATATGAGATTATTCTATTACCAAAAGCCGATTCGTGTACTGTGACATTTTTTAAAGTACTATGTAATTGCATTACGTTATTCTTATGGAGGTTACTTCTAAGATGATTTGCATAATATCTTTTCCGTATTAAGATTTGACATAAAGAACAGTTCACCATTTCATCGTTCACACTGGTGAGCCCCGATGATGTGGATGGTTCCCCTTGTCTTCCTCTCTTTGTACTTGTATCATTGTCTTCACTGTCTTGTAATACTGCACTTCTTCTCTTAAAACCTCCTCCACTTTGTAGAACAGGTTGACTACAACATAAGTGAATGATATTAGCCACATTTCATCAATAATATAATACTAAATAATTTACAAAGAAAATAACTCACTTGATCATTTTTTCAACCTCATTACATACAAAGCAGAGTTCCATATCGTTATGTTTAATTTTCCAAATGATGAGAATATAATAATATTATTTGTATAAGAGAATAAATAAACTAATAACTAAACTGAACTAATATTTATGTATTTCTTCATAGCTACCTACTTATTGTTAAAATTATATTTCTTATAATTTTCTGTTTCTAAAATTTTCTTCGTAACATTGTATAAAATCTTTTTAATGTCCTTATAACTTTCATTATTGTCGATTGTATAATATTTTAATCTATAATCAGCGTATTTCCATTGTTCTTGTGCAGGCGTGTTTTTTATTTTATTGAGATCATAGATTTCTATTTTAACCAAATGTGATGCATTTCTTCCGTCATCTGCATTAGTTGTAATGTAAATACTTCCATTCTCCTGTGCTCTGGATATTGATGATGATATTTTCTTTTGTTTTGTTTTTTTCACTTCGAATAATGCATCTATATTTTCATTTGAGCTGGCCCTCTTCAAGGATTTAAGTTGAGGAACTTTTAATGAATCCTGACTATCTTCAGACAAGGGATAGTAAAATGTTTTATATGTATTTTCTTCCATTGTTGGGTTGAATGCATTCTACAACAACAATAAGACTGCTTTAGAATAGTATTATACATACATATCTTAATATAACAAATGATATAACTTTTTAATTTCAAAGTGAATAATAGATAAAACTTACCTCCATTGCAGCAAATCACTCAACAATTACACAAGACACAAAATATATAATAATTTGACTGAATACGCCACTTCAATGATTATTTTTCTGAACAGTTCTAGCATTTTATACTAAAATATCGTAAAAGTAAATTTGTTTATGATTAGTACTGGTTTTTAAATATTGTGATGAAACATAATGGCACTTAAATGATAAGTTCAATTATTGATAGTTTAATGGAGTCAACATTTCCAGATTGTACTAATGACTACGTAAGTATGTAGGTACAAAGTTCGTTTTCAATCAGCTTTTATATTATAATAAAATTGATGAAAATATAATTTCATCAAATGTTCATAGATTTATATTTGAATCGCTTGTAATGATATTTTGTTTTATTGTAACCATATAAGTTTTAAATACATGAATAAGATACATTAAAGCCTTATTTATTGAGTGCTTATGTTATTATGATCCACATAACTATTCAATCATCGCAACTGACAAGACCCTGTTCTCAACTAATATGAATACAATCGAGATACAGAATTATTTGAACAAAATCGATCCCAGTATTAAAAATAATGTTTACGCGGCAAACCGATTGCCGATATATGTTGTAACGCCCTGTTATATTGTCAGCAATTTAGATAGTGATAATAAGCCAGGCACTCACTGGGTTGCAATACACATTGATGAGCAGGGTATTGGACAATACTTCGATTCATATGGTCGTCCACCTCAGGGATTCCAGCTGATGTTTTTACAAAGGAATTGCAGAATGTATAACTACAATACTGCAAGAGTACAGAATGAATATACCGCAGTGTGTGGCGAGTACTGCATAATGTATCTATACTTTAAGTTTAATAAGAAGAGTTTGAATGATTTCATCAAATATTTTGAAAATGATACAATCTGCAATGATGTTTTATTATATACTTTATTTAAATCATGTTTTAAAAATAAATAATAAATACAGAAACTGTCTTTTTAATCGTAGTAACGAATGTGATAGAGGTAATTAGTAAATTACCTGTATCACGTTCATGGAAATTTAGACATTGAGTCGCTCACCAATCATTAGCTAAATGACCAGTGATTATTAATGATTATGGATCTGTTTAATTTAAAAAGCTAACTTTGAAACTATAAGAGATATCGAAAAACGGATCAGCGCAATCGCTCGGAAATACATCAAAACCCCCAGTTTGACACCAAACTTCTTTTTTTTTTTTTTTAGTAGGCATCACGAGCAAGTGAGCCAGAATCGAGGAGCCAGAACCGGCGAATCCCTACTACTGTGAGCCAGAACCGGCGAATCCCTACTACTGTCATACCAGGGGATAGCAGAATATTTAAAAAACTATGGTGTGCAATGCAGTGCAACATTTCAGGCGCAACAACACAGCTTTAAATATGCCCAGATAAAAAAGATCGAGAAAAACAAATACGCAACAAGATAGAAAGATAACCAGGTTAGCTAAGAAAGATCTATTTTTAGTTAAACACGAAGTCTTTAGCTAATATATATTATTCTCTGACGAAGCCAAGGTTAATTTGATTTCTTCAAATGGAAGGAAATACGTACGGCGTCCTGTAAAAGCGGAAATGAATCCAAGATTCACAAAAAAGCAGGTGAAACATGGCGGTGGAAACATTATAAAAATGTGAGGTTCATTTTCTGGACGTGAGTGGGACCTGAGAGGAAAGTTCAGGGTAATTTAGACGAACATCAATACAAGGCAATATTAGAGGAAACTATGCTTCCCTACGCTAAGGAACATCTCCCTATTATATGGACGTTTCAGCATGATAACGACCCGAAACATACCGCCCGTTCAATTAAGTCATAACAGTCAGTCGGTATCAGTGCTAGATTGAATAGCCCGGACCTCAACCCAATCGAGCACCTTTGGCACGAAATCAAGAAAAAAGTTGCCACTTACCGTACCATATTTTTAGATGAATTTAATAAAGCTTTTTGTAATGCATGGGCAAACATTCCTGTCGAAACATGTCAGAAACTGATAATGTCTATGCCACATCGGTGTCTAGCGATAATTACTAACAAAGGTTTTGCTACTGGGTACTGAATTTTACACGTAATAAAATGGAGTTGTTAAAGAAATTAAAATACTGGAGATTACTAGTTTTGTTTAACTCTATTTTTCATTTTACTTTACTTTCCTTGATTAAAAGTCCAGCTACAGAATTATACCTTAAATTGAATACATGTTTAACCTTGGATATTAAACACTTTTTTCTATTCATTTAATCTTTTATTTACAGCCATTTATTGCATAATAGTTGGACCAAACTATGCAAATAATAGCTACTGCGAAATCAATAGGGTTTTATATTTATATGTACATAACCGGCTTTTTCTCCTCACTATTTTGAATGTCCCTAATTAGTTGACCACGACTGTATATTATATATATATACACATGATAAATATATATATTTTTTTTAATTTATAATCGCTTATAAAATACAGAATACCTTTAATTATTTTCGGTGTGTGTGGATGATGCGGCTACTGTTCTCAATAACTTTTGTTTTAATTTACATTTACTTTTTTGGCCTACTCTTGTAAGCCATTGACTATTTGACGTTTGAGTATGTCTGTTGCATCACTTTAGATATTATATTATATTGAAATTGAAATGATTTGTAAATCGAAGAAAGTGTAAATCATGATATAAAAGAGTTGCAATGAGTTTCTTGCTACTTCCTCTCATTAGCTCAACTCTTTATGAAGTTGCGATAGATTCAATAAAAAAAAAAATTTTTTTGCCATTCGTTAGTGTCATTTCCGTGACCTACATGAATAAAGTGAGTTTGATTCGATTTGATCTTGAATAGAACGTCGGTCCATCTTGTGGGGGGCCTACCTACATTGCGCACTGAACTATAACACACACGTGCATAATAATATTACACACTAATGCATAATAGAACTATCCCTACAAAGTTAAGTTAGTACATAAGCTCAAGATGACAGCTTCCTGGTGAACCAGGCATTGAGAAATCGCAAATCTTTTTATGTCGACCTCAAAGAGACTCTAGAGGAAGTGAGAGGTGTGCAAACCAGCTTATAGACCGTCAGGAGGAGGCTTCTCACTGCCACTATACCTATGCAGTCGCGATCCAGCCCGTGGCCCTAAATTACTCCGCGAGCACAGAGTTGCTAGACTAAGCTTCACTCGAAATTGTGCGACGTGTCAATAGGACTGGGGTAGAATATTATTCTCGGATGAACCCAGAATATCACTATATGGTGAGGACCGACGTCGGCGAGTACTGCGAAGGCAAGGAGAATGTTTCGCAGATGTTTACTTCGAAGAAATAAACCCATACGGTGGAGGCTCATTTATGTTTTGATCAGCGATTAATGTATTGGACCGTACGGAGTTAGTCTTCATAGAAAGAGGCACTTTGAATGCACACCGGTATATATCAGAAGTTCTAATTCCTTATTAGGCCCCATGGATAAGGGCCACACAATACCTACTGATTACTTTCTGCAACCTTGTCATACAATAATAGTTTGTTTGTCTGAGTCATATTTATTTTATATAAGAGGGGGCAAAAGGGTAAGAGGCTCAAGTGATGGGAAGTGGTAAGAGAACACCTAGCGTCAAGAGATGGCGCGTCGGCGGCCTTTAAATTGTTAGGTGTGTTCTGAGCTGGAAGGTCCCTAAGTCGTTCGTGAAAACTGAAAATTGATTCTTCAAAATGGCTGTGCGAGGCGAAAAGTGAAAGCGTTGAAAAGAGTAGAAAATCACTAACGGACATGCAACAAGACAGCAAATATAAGCGAATCTATTGCTCCTACAACTACGCTTGGTATTTTGTATTTTGCTTGGCTCCTTATTATTTTGAATATAAAACTACTAGCTAACGCACAAATTGGTTAAGCATTAAGTTCTGTTCAAACTGAGGCGAATAACGCGCGGGACGCGGGACGGAAGTCGCTCGCGCCGATTGTGTCAGCTAACTTGTATGGACGTGTTCAAATTGACGCGAGTAGTCGCTCAATTTGAAGCGAAACAAGAGTGGGACGCCCGGCGGAATTGTTTAATCTCAAAATACATGATGTTTCTCCACTGAAGAACCAAAAATGACATGCGGGAATTCGCGTCAGTTTGACAAGCTAAGCGAGCGAGCGAATTGCTCTAAAACTCGTCCCGCGTCCCGCGCGTTATTCGCCTCAGTTTGAACAGAGCTTTACAGAGTTGTTAGGCCGTCGATACACTAGTATATGCTGAGTCTATAGTTTTAATAATGTTTCTTTCTTTTTTTGTACATGGTCTTTTGTTCTGCATAGGACGCTGTCTACTGTGTCGACTGTAGACAGCAGAAAAAAGAGTCGAAGTGCAGGCTTTGAGAAAAGAAAGCTTAAAATGGAAGCAAAGAGAAAACGGACATCGCAGGCTTCAGTGAAATACAGCGACATTTTTAGCAACTACGAGCATTCCCTACAGAAATATGTGCTAGATTTTGGTAAAATGTTATTATTGTTTCTCAACTTGTATTCATTAAAATATCTTTAATCTTTAATAAATCGACTAGACATTAATTAGTATGAACCCGCTTATTGGAGAAGATTCGATTCTAAGCACACATACACCACATGCAGTCGTGTAACTCTGTTTATTTCTACCAGAGTACTCACTATAGTCTCAAAGTTTGGAGATTGTTTTAGTATACTTGATCCGAAGGGGGGCATATCACATACAAAGACGTTCCTTTCAGCTTAAAATCAAAAACATTTAACAGCTGTATCGCTTCCTCGCTAACATATGGTTGCCAAACCTGGGCGATCAATAAACACCAAGCGAAGCGACTAAAAGTGACACACAAAAATATGAAAAGAAACTTATTAAGTATTACACTAAAAGACAAAATAACATAGAATTAAATACGGAAAAAGTAGTATACTTGCCAACGTAACCACTATACAGAGTGGTTTCCGCACATTATTGTGTGGCGTATATCTTTGAAAACAGAGGCAAGCTTTCCCTAGTCGATGGATTTGCCAAATGTGGGGCACTCTCCGTAGATTCCGCAGCCAACGTGAAATCCCTACTTGGATCCATGTGTATACCATTTAAGGCTCTCGTTTTTCCAACTATTTCGGCTGTTTAACCAGTCCTCTCTTCAGGGGAATTCAATATTAAAGTTTCAATACTTTTGTGTAAACTGTAATTTTGGGTATTTTTAGCCTCATTGAATAACGTGCCGGTTTTCTTTATAAGCTTCTCAAGCCTAGAGTTACACCACTGTAATTCTCGATTAGAGGTCTTTGTTTGTCTCGCTTCATAGACAACTATAATATCTAGTGTCAGAGCCGACATTGCTAGATTAAGACTCTCAACAGACTTGATACTCTTCGTAATTGATTCGAGGATCCGTCTTATGTTTACCTGGTAGGTGTCCCAGGTAGTCCGTCTCGGATTCCCTAAGGTTATGGTTCAGCTGTGAAGATGGGTTCATGGGTTATACTTTTAACATGGAATTCTTGATACACTTACACTGAAAATCCCGGCAAAACTTAGTCCAGTGATTTACACTACATCCTAGTAGACTCCTGTTATTTTAGTCAAATGAAGCTAGATATTACCGGAAACGAAATAGAATATTGTATAGATATATAAATAATAGCGCAATTCTAGTGCCGCTCAGAATTTTCGGGATTTTCAAGAATCCTGGGCGGCACTGCATTGTCATGATTAGGGCGTATCAGTTACCATCAGCTGAACATCCTGCTCGTCTCCTTCCTTATTTTCATAAATGTGTATCTAGTAAATGTTAATATTGGGGAATGTGCGGTGTATTTACAGGTGGGTGTGAATTGTTTAGTATGCAGAGACGTTCAATAGTGATGGTTAATAATGGTGATAAGCTCTACAAATTTAAATGGGATGAAGTTGACATGATAGTCGTCAAGCCATCATTTGGCTTTATATCGCCAGGTGAAGAGAAGGACCTAGAAGTTATGTTCTTCTCTCCACAGCCAATTACCATCAAGAAGGTAAGTATCGCGACTGTATTCATGATATATGTTATAAGGCTTAGATTAAGGATTGGTCTCCGCTGCGCTCCAACTTGATACCGCAGGCATAGTCGCAAAGTGCAGCAACTAATACTACCCCCAAAATACCACGGCTGCGCTCGAGAATAATAATAATATTGACACACTTTTTACACAAATTATCTTGCCCCAAGTTAAGCATATGCAGCCTGCGTTATGGGTTACAAGACAATGATATATTTAATACAATATACTTACTTAAACATACATAAATTCATATAAACATCCATGACTCGGAAACAAACATCCATATTCATCATATAAATGCTTGCACCTACCGGGATACGAACCCGGGACCTCCAGCTTAGTAGGTAGGATCGCTAACCACTCGGCTATACATGTCGGTAATAGCTACATGCTATTGTATGTGCAGTGACTTATCACGTTTGCCGTAATATACATTATATTATTTTGATTAGTTGTCGTCTTTACATAATATAAAAGAAAAGGTTCAAGGATAACTCGTCACCCCGATAAGGATTCCGGGATAACATTTTTTTGGACGTTGAAGGATATAATTCCACCAAGTTCCGGTGATTAATTACCCGGACACTGAGCATCGGATATCCCTTTGACACGTCGAGTCATAGCCTCCAACTGAGGGGCCTGCACCGGCGTCTTCAACGTCAGAGGAGTACCGGACTACGAAGGCGAACTAGATCAACCAATAACACACCCTACGACCCTTGCTTATATTTTGTTTTAATTTTTCGTAATAAACATCATTTAAAGGCCGGCACGGGTAGTTTCATTTAAGCCCCCCGTAACCGTGGCATTGGCGTACTCGAGTCAGTCTCGAACAATGTGTGACGTTGACGTGCCACATGTTCTGTTAAACATTGCTAATAATTGAAACTAAAATGCCGGGTTGCGTATTAAAACACATACACACATATCATCAAATTTCAATGTAAAATAACACGAAGCGTATGTTACAAAACTTGAAAGATGCTATTGAGGGTCAAAATGCCACGCACACAGGCATCTAATAGTTGCCGTAATGAAAAAGCTATTGTTCTTAGGTAGTGCGGTATATAGTTGGAGCTCAGAGACCAATCCTTAATCTAAGTTATACGGATTATTATTTTATTTGTATGGAGTAAAGTTTAATTAAAGTCTTCGGATGGATAACGCCAAAATTTCATCTCCCCGCCATATCTTTAAGACTTTTTTGATTGCATTAAGGTAAGTCTGTAATAATTAATAATTTCATCAACACGTTTGTTACTACAAGATAAACAACCCAAATGTGAAATAAATTGTAGCGTCTTCTTAGTAGATTTGTAGAACATGAATTTATACACTTAAAGAGGCAGGAGGGCCTGCATCAGAACTCATCGAGTGTGATGTATGTGGGTAGGTAAGTAGGCAGGTGGGTCTGAGCAGAAAAATCACAAGTCCTTGTTACAATCACAGTTGTTTAATCAGCACAGGGCTTAATAATCGAAATACACATTCAAATTAACAATGTACAGTCTAAGCAACACGAAAACCAACTTAATCTTAACACTAGATTAAACTATCACTCGGATGCAAAGCGATTCGTCACAAGCGTGGTGTGCGGGCACCGTCTCGAACAAAATGTGAAGTCAAGATGTCCGCCCGCACTGCCATCGACAATGACGCTTCGCTAGGCTGACTTTTACAGCTAAAAGTCAACCTGACATCCAACGTTGGCGGATGCGCCTTCACACTTATTAGTATACCAGTTATTAGTATATCAGTTGTTATTCAATTAAATAAAAATTTATATAATTGTTATTTAAATAAAAGACAACTACATTGTAATGTTTTTCCTTAACGCAACAATAATTACAAGATTATTTAACAATAAGGTACATTTATAACAAGATGGCGAGAAAAAATAATCCAAATCATTTGGTAGTACTCCAATATTATTTATTTTATTCAGTGAGATCTCCATATTATGTATTAGTATCAATATTTCTTATGAATCAATAAAAAGGACGGGTTGCACTTCGGAAGTGCCGGCAGAAGTTAAAACTTGAACATTAACGTTGTGCATTTTTGAATATTTTCGGGATGGTAAGGAAATTTTGTACGAATTTTTTATCAGTATAAAAGTACTGAGCATTTATGTGATTAAATATAATATTCATTTATTGTGCTATTGTTAGTAAAAATGACAATTTATAAAACATAAAAAATTTAACACTTCAGATCTGTTACAATTATTTTTCATTAAAATGTAAAATGGCAACGACTGCCTTACGAATTTTCGATCAGGCCACGTGTCCTGACGCGAGTTTAATATTTTATACACATCCCATGAAAGGTGCTCAACGTCGCTAAATAAGTTTTCATTTCAAATAGCCAAATAGCAAAACTATTAGCCAAATAAGTATATTTATAAACCTAGAGCTAACTGTATCCAGTGTTTCTGGAAGGAGAAGTCAGCTCTGGCAGCAATCATCGTTAGGATGTTGTTACTGGTACAGCACAACGCATTATTATAAGTGACGCGTAGAACGCTATAAGGCCCGCGCGAATATGACACCCCACAAGCCGCTCGAGAAAAAGACTGGCAGAATGCTTTGAATAATTATACTTATCATAATATTTCAGGAATTTATGAAGGTAACACTATCAGCTGTTCCCGGTGACACTGTAACAGTCGATATGAGAGGAATGAGTTGGGATAACCGACAGACCATTACATTATTTGAACACAACGAGTATGTATTTCTTTTAATTAATTTAGTGGATAGATCCTATTCCTTAGAAGGGGCAAATGACTCACTAGCTGCATAAATTTTGGCCTTCAGTATTTATTTGTATATAGTTTTCTTTGCAGAATTCGCAAACTGTTACGCATCACTATATATTACGCTTTAATCATAAATCGACATGGCGAACTTAACCACAATCTCTTTCCGCAATGTGGCGAACTTAACCACAATCTCTTTCCGCAATGTGGCGAACTTAACCACAATCTCTTTCCGCAATGTGGCGAGCTGAACCACAATCTTTTTTCATGCGATTGCTTCCACATCAATGAGGGTTACCGACTCTATTTAAATTTAACTTGCAGGGAAACTGGCGTTGATCAAAGATACGAGACTGCTATAGAAGATACCACTTTAAATAATATACCAGACACAACAGATGTTATTAACATGATCGTTGTGTACTCCGCTATGACAGACTATGCTAACTATTCATGTGAACTACAAGACGAAATGACGCTGGAGGATACGTTTATTTATCAAGTAAATCTTAATCTTATCAATCTTAAAAATTTTGTCGTCATATTCATTTTTAGCTCGTAAATTCTATCGGAGAGATCTAAATTATCCTTCGGGTGGCCTAAAGTGTAATGAAAGCATTTATCGATTTAATATTAAGCATTGTATCACCTAAACCTACTGATAAATCTAGCACGACAACACGAGTCTCGTGCCAAATTTTGGCGACTCAACATGTCCTGAGGATGCCTCATGTAGAGGCGAAACACATGTAGAGTTGTTTAAAAAACAAATATTAGCGGAATTAACACTAAAGAAAAACTCAAAACATTTGGATAATTATGGATTTCCGCAATGTAACTTCAATAAATTTTCCTACTGATAATCTTAAGGTATATATTATATAAGAGATTTCCACCTATGTATTGATTTATTATGATATATCTGGAGCTATGAGGAGTTCCTTCGCCATGTAGATGTCAGCCAAGAACGACTTTTACGGAAAGCATCCTACATCTCTTCATGTTGAAAGTAACCGATGTCAACGTCTGTCGGGTCAGCTAGTATTCCTCTATTTAAAACTCAGCTGCCGTATGTTTGTGTCCGCTAAGTACAGAAAGTTGCTGATGGATTGATTTTTGAATATCCGAGTCGTTCTCCGTTTATTGAGTTTGCTATTGTTATAATTAATAATGTCATCAACATATTTATAATTAAGCATTAGAAATCATGCAAATACACTCTAGCGCTTTAAAAATAGGTTTTTGAAAAATGAATCCACATATTATCGAAATTGTTTTTAATCTTTTTATAGGCTTATGCCAAAATAGGTAGGTATTCAAACATAGCGATAGTTTCGGGAACTAAACCTACATTCATTATAATTTGTCATATAATAGTTGAACTGAAACTCTACAATTTATTTACATGTACGAATGAATGAATATGTCTAATTCTCTCAACAATAACAGAAACAGACATAAAAAACGAAAAGCATGCAAACAAGATAATAAATACAAATTTTATATTGAAGATAATTTCATAAGAAAGCAACAGAACGAGCAGTCATAATCGACTTAAGGAATTCAAGATATAATTTTTATCGGACTGACTTTATGGCTGGCAGATCAAAATAGCTTTTCCAGTGTAATAGAGTGTAGGGGGTGGTGCGAAACTAAATGGGCGTCCCTGCGAGACTTGATCATGACCTAGCTGTTCGCTAAAGGGATGTAATATCTATATATAGACCCGCGTCTACGTACAGAATGCTAACGGTCAGAATAAAGGGACCACGTCTTCGCCGTCAAAGGCGGTGTAAGTAACGTAACATAGTGCATGAGTAGTAAAGCGTGATTTTTTTTTCTTGTCTTTGAAATTTTGAGCGATGGTGGGCAGCTCAAGATCACAAATAAAATCAGTATCACCTCTGTATGAAGTCGGTCTTTCAATTAGCTTTTGTAATTTATAATTAGTTATTTAATCATTTGCTTACTAAGTATTTGAATATTAATATTCCCCTATTGTTAAAATTTTTATACTAGTATATTATTTGGTAATATGCTTGAGTGAGAAATATTTAGGCGATATATTATATAAGTTTCTTAAGATATAAATATGAAATACTTATTTTTACTTTAAGTATTATTATATGTTACTGTTTTTTCTCCAATAAATAGAATCAAATAAGGAGTTGTATTCCACTTAGATGATCAGCTATTTCATTGTTTAATTGGCAGACAAGAACATTCTCCTTCAAAGTTATAAATACGGGAAAGGTACCAATGAAAATTGGATGGAACTTTATTATTGACGACGAATTTCCTTCACGAGTTGATAAACACCTGGAGGTTAGTAAACAATAGATTGAAACTTTATCGCAAAAATATAAAATTACATTTTTAATAAAAAGTTTTCACAATACAGCCTGAAGAAGCGGAGGAAATGGATTTACCCAGAGTTTCTACTGCTGATGAAGATGTTAATCATAAAGAGGGTATGAAAAATTAATGTATAGCTATCACTTATAAATGTTCAATTCATTTCGAAAAGAATTATTTTACCGACCCTAGCGAAATTCACTAAGAAAAAAGCGTTTCACTCATTTGTATAAAACAGTCATTGATATATTGCAAGATGACGGCTAGAATCTTGTAAAAAACGGAGATACCCGAAATCCACTACGTTTTATGGAACTGTTCGCTTTTAAACTTAGCCGGATTATACTTCGGCGCCATATTGTAACAACTATATCAAACTTATGTCAAATCTCACTGCATGTTTCATACTAAACTAAATTTCAATTTTTACTTAGGCAGTTCCGCCTCTTATTACGTAGTATTTACATCCTCTTTGCTATTACCTATAACTTATTTATACAAAAAAGAAATTATGAATATAATGTGTGTCTCGAAAGTTTAGGTATTTTATAATTAGGGTATCATCAACATAATATTATTCTTATGATGTTACTATTAAGAAAATCAAAAGTAAAAAAAAAGCGTATGCTTCTCGGGACACCCGACTTAAGTGATAACTTAAACTAATCCAAGTTGAAAAATTTAATATTGAAATTGTTTGATTTGAGAAAAGCTTAGGCTATGATTTGAATTTTATGTAGATATGTTAATCACGGACGAGTAAATAGTGAGTGATATTAACAAGTGAAGCACCGTTATGCTAGTGTGTGTGCGGGTACGGGGGATACTAGATACCCAATTTTTTCTCCCTTAAATAATCATATATGGCCACAAATACTTATGGAGTATCGTTTTTACACTTTTTCACAACGCACGACGGTATTTTTTAAATATTTTATTGAGACGCAAACTGATCTGTCACAGACGATGACAATTCTCATAATGGCGGCCTATCGGCCTGTAGTAGTGTAAGTGTGTGCGTGGGGCTATGTATTGACACGTTAATCGGCTTGTTTTGGTGCTACACTGTTATGTAAGGTGACACGGAGTCCTTATTTTCTTACTAGTCCGTGTATATTAATATGATAATGCAAGGAAATGATAAGTTAAAGTTATTTATTAATAAACTCATTTATTAATTAAAAAATATGACATACAATAACTTACGTGGTTAATAATTGATACACAAGACCAGTTTCAGGAACTAGCAAAGAAACACTTTTCAGCGGGAAAGAAGACAGAGACAGCGTGGACACTTGGTTTGAAATTGATCTGCCATTTTTGATTGAGCCGTCGAAACAATGTCTAAAACCGAATGAAGACTGTACATTCAAAGTCACTTTTTCACCTTTAGATGCATTCTTGTACAGAGTTAGACTGAAAAGCTGTATAGGTAATTCACATGATTTAATATTGATTTAGTGTTTGTATTGTCGAAGTGAAATATGCTCGGAATAGCAAATCCTATCAAGCAGTCGGTGATTCAAACACCGCCGATAACTTTGTATGTTTCTCCACATTTGGGTGAATTTAAATTCAAATTCAAATATTTTTATAGGATTAAAAATCACTTATTGAACGTCAAAAACTACCACCCATTTAAAATAGAATGTGTGACAATGTAGAAGCATATACATCGCCCAATAAGACTTACTAACTCGACTTAACCGAGTAGTAGGCGTTACAATTGTCACAGTTTCTAGCAAATTCGTCAATGTGCTTATGAACATAACATTTTCAAGAATATATTGAGATGCAACAGTCAAAATGTTTATTTCTTAATTTTTTTTTATGGAATAGGAGGACAAACGAGCGTACGGGTCACCTGGTGTTAAGCGATCACCACCGCCCACACTCTCTTGCAACACCAGAGGAATCACAAGAGCGTTGCCGGCCTTTAAGGAAGGTGTACGCGCTTTTCTTGAAGGTACCCATGTCGTATCGTCCCGGAAACACCCCACACGGAAGCTTAATGATTCTTTAGGACCTAGGTTTGTCATCGGAGTATATTCTGGTAAAGAATATTATATTCTATTATATTGCGGGGAAGGGCAACAAGTGCCGTAACCCGCTTCCCGCTGACATCTTAGTACCCCACCCCTTCACCGTATGTCGCCCCGTAGGACGGGCGCGCACGAAGTTAGTTAGTCGGACTATAGTTATTGACACTGATAGTTCGTTCTTAAATGTAGGACTCCCCTGAAAACGTGAGCCTACAAAGGTCGCGAAATGTCGAGTTTAATAAATAATAATACAATTGGAACTTTTATGCAACAAGATTATGTATGTAAAATACAGCAACAAAAATACACGCTTTTTAATCCTCTACATTTTATAGGTATTTTGTTTAAATAAAAATTTAAGAATCGTAAACAACACCTTTACAAATTTAAATCTAAATTCATATTGTATCATAGTAATGCGCTTTTATTTATGAAGTAATAAGCTAGGCTCTAGCTTCTAAATAGTAAGTACAATATCTGTCATAAAAAACTTAAGGTTCCGTGGCATTGCGACCTGAAAACACCCCTAAAGAGTTACGTTGGGGATGGTAGATGTAAAAATAGTATCTTTAGACTTTAAAATGGTTTCAGACAATTTGGACCCGTACAAGCAGAATATATCATGTAAAATTACCGCAAAATCCTTAATTCCCTACGTACACTTGGACATAGAAGAAAGTGATTATCTTACGTCAGATAAGAGGAAGAATACGGGCGTGGCGTTACCACCAAATATTATGGTACTTGAATTCAATGTGCTGGGATCGGGTTGCTATAAAAAGTAAGATTTTTAAGTATTCTATTCTGTGTATTACTTAATTCAAATTCAAATTCAACTTCAAATATTTTTATTCAAAATAAGATTTAAAATCACTGATACATAATAAGATTTATAATCACAATGAACGTCAAAAACTACCACCCATTCGAAAACGTATACCTCAGATCTGAGAAAAACGCGCGCAAGAAACTCAGCGGGCTTCTTTTTTTCCATCAAAATATCTTTCGGTGTAGTGAAATTCATTTTTAATAGCCCGAGGGCGGTCGTTCCATTCCCAATCTGTTGTATCATTAAGAAAGTCATTTATGTTATAGTTACTCTTATCACGCAAACTTTTTTAGTTCTAAAGAATTGAAACTCGTAACACACAACACCACTAAAAAAACCCCATTTGTCGTATCACCGCTCTTCGATAACACTTCCCTTAAAGCTTCGCCTAGTATCGGAATACTGGGTCTCGAAATCTCGAGCGATTGCCAATTCCGTGGCCATCTGGAGGGCAAAACCAAATTGGCTTCGAAGAAGCTGGGCGTCATCAATAGAGCACGGTAATACTTCAAGCCGGCCCACATTCTAGCGCTCTACAAAGCGCAGGTCCAGCCACACATGGAGTATTGCTGTCATCTCTGGTCTGGCGCACCCCAGTATCAGCTCGATCCATTTTACCGCGTGCAACGCAGTGCAGCTCGAATTGTCGGGGACCCAGTCCTCTGTGAACGGATGGATCACTTGACGTTGCGTAGAGACGTCGCTTCATTGTGTGTCTTCTACCGCTTTTATCACGGGGAGTGTTCCGAAGAGCTATTTAACCTGATGCCGCCGAATTCTACCTTCGCACGACACGCCACAAGTTACGTTATCATCCCCACCATCTGGATGTGTGGCGGTACCCCACAGTGCGGTTTTCAAGGAGCTTTCTTCCAAGTACTACAAAGCTGTGGAATGAGCTTCCTTGGGCGGTGTTTCTGGGACGATACGACATGGGTTCCTTCAAAAAAAAACGCGTACACCTTCCTTAAAGGCCGGCAACGCTCTTGTGATTCCTCTGGTGTTGCAAGAGAATGTGGGCGGCGGTGATCACTTAACACCAGGTGACCCGTACGCTCGTTTGTCCTGCTATTCCATAAAAAAAAAACAATTGTTTTGTACATTTTCTGGGATCATGTTGTAAAAGCACATACATCGCCCCACAAAAGACTTACTAATCTCAAGAATCTCACGATATTTATCAGTCAGTACACGTATTATGAACTGCTTATTTATAAATTGAGTACTACGCAACTACAAAATGAAAATTTATCACCATTGCTGATCTGCTTCAGAATGTATTTTCATAGTAAATGTTATAAAATAGTGATGAGTGATCAAGTATTTACTGCAAGATGTGAGCGTAAACGGTGTATTCTGTCTCTGCAAAGCCGAACAGAACTTGCTGTTTTAAAATGCTCTTCAATCAAAGATAAAACTCTGTTCTGTAGAATATAGTGCAGAAGCGACAAAACTTTAATAAGAGCCTCATTTTGTTATATTTGTAGATTGATATAACAACGGCACCTTAAAAAAAACGCAGTAAACCATTCGACCAGTAATGGTTTAGAGTCCTCTTGTGTTGCAAGAAACCCACGTGCTTCAGATCATTTCACTAAAAAGTTATAGCTGAAACAATTTCTCTTTAAGGAAATTCAACGTCATCAACCCAACGACAGAAGCTTATGAATTTATTTTCGAGATGGTTGTGACGCAAAACCCTGAACTTGTTCCGATGCACTGCAATATGCTGAAAGGATTCGTTGAAGGCGGCACTTCTACTGAAGTTGAATTTACATTTGCACCAACAGCTCCCGGCGTAAGATTGCAATATTATACCTATTATCATCTAGAGGACTGCATGAGGAATGCATGAAAACGGGCCAGGTTTATTGCTTAAGTGTGCGTGACAAGCTTCGTCTTACACTCGCGATACGTCAGTCACGTTGAGTTTGTGATAGTGTGCGTGAGTTGCTGAAAATAGAGGTTAACATTAGCCACTCTCTAAATCTACTGTAATCAATTGATACGTGATATTTGTCATTTTAAATTTAATAGTTATTTTTCTACACAGGTCTATGAATCGCAATGGAAGTTTAGAATACCGAGTCATTCTATAGTAATAAATTTACTGGTGGCGGGTATTGTTCGGGAGCCCGATGTTGTGTTTGTCCCCACAATATATTTGATTCGAAACTCCTTGGTTGGATTTACATCGACAAATACCGTGATGTTGAAAAACAACGAGAGCGAGCCGTTACGTTTTCGGTTTAAGGGAAATTCGTTGTGCAATGAATCTGGCAAGACCCCCGTTGTGATGCAACCGGAGAAGGGAATCTTGAAGCCCAGATCTGAGACAAGCATTAAGTATGATCTTGTTTTAAACTTTACTAATATTAGATATAAGGATAAAATTTGGATAATTTTTATGGTCACCTGGTGTTAAGTAATCACCGCCGCAGTTTCTTTCGCACATTCTCTTGCAACACCAGAGGAATCACAAGAGCGTTGCCGGCCTTTAAGGAAGGTGTACGCGCTTTTTTTGAAGGTACCTATGTCGTATCGTCCCGGAAACAACGCACAAGGAAATTCATTCCACAGCTTTGTTGAAGAAAGCTCCTTGAAAACCGCACTGTAGAGGACCGCCACACATCCAGATGGTGGGGATGATTTGAATGAACGTATGAAAATTTTTATGTTTTTTATGAGAAACTGTGATGAGACGAGCAAAACGTTCACAATTACAATGTAGTGCCGCGCAAGATTCGTATTTGAGCACAAAATACAGAGCAATTGCGTTTTTCGGATATAAGAGCTAATTGGCGATTTCATCAACGTTCAGTACACAACTTTGTGTTGTTTAAATAAAAGGACCCCTAAATGAACTCCTACCTAGAACCTTATAATTTGTGTTAGTTCCTGCTGCTCACCACTGTCGCTGTTGTAATGTGCTTTACGGTAGTTTCATTCGTAGTATGGGAGCTGTCTCACTGTTAATACGTAAGAATCCATCTCGACTCTGTGCTTTTACTAATAAATAAATGTGCAACCGACCAGAGAGTTTGATTGACATGCATACAATAATTCCCGTGCACATACTTAACAAGTTTGATAGGATGCAATTACATATTATAGAATTGCGGGGCTACGAACGACAATTCATATTATGTGGGGGAAGTATAGTGTGGAAACGCGTTTAGGCCTTAATTTGTATATAGCCTTACATGACCAGTGCTGTTTTTAAGAGGATTTCTTTCGAATACAACTGAACTGTAGAATGAGATTACTTGATGTATACGGTTGCCTTATATCTTTTTTTTTTTGTATAGCGAATACTTAAATATGTCAAATTACTTAGATGAGAATTGTAACAGAATTTAGTAATTAGACTAAGTTTGTATTCCAATTTCATAAGTTTGCATGGCTTATGGCTGTATTTAGTGCTCGACCGATGGTCAACGTTGACGTCGATCGAGTGTAGCTATTACTTGAAACATAATATAAACGCGTTCAGTCTAGCGCTGATGAATTGCTACGCGCGTAGAGCTACGTCGCGCTGACGAAAATCGACGGTCGAGCTCGTCGGTCCGTCGTACGTCGGTCGACTGATGCGCTATGGCGATAAGATCGAGTGACCTGATGACGCTGATAAGTGCGTGTGTAACATCGTAATCAAAAATCGTAAACAAAGATTCATGTTCTGGAATGATCGAATATATTGTATAAATTTCTCAATCAATTTGACGCTCTATAATAATGGAATAAACATGATATCTTCTCCGTCTTTTATTCCATAATTAGACCAAGGTCGATAATTTTTGAAACCACAAAAAATTACAGTAGGATGAAACCCATAGGTAAAGGACGAGAATATAACAAAATATAAGGGCAAAATAAATTACGGGCGATCTGAGGTCGGGAAGTGGAAAAGGGGGGGGGGGGGTGTTTTAGGGTAAAAAACGGTTTATCTCGATTTCCGGCAAAACTATAAGTCCTATGGCAAATGTTAATTAGCAAAATTGTAGGTAATAAAGAGATCTACAACTTTTGTAATTACACTTTTTTCACATAACCTCAAAATTTAGGTGAAAAATTCAAAAAACCAAGTTCTTGGTTTTTTATTTATATCTTTTTCAAAAAAGAAATTTCTACGAAATTTGGTGAAAACTTACCTTATTATGTCCCAAATACACTGTAATTTATTTGATTTAAAATATTTATTTTTTCACCTTATTTTAACTTAATATCAAAAAAGCACCCTTATTTTCAATCGAAAATTCTGACGTCAAAATATCAGCTTTTTTCAAAAAGTTTGGGGACTTTTTGTGCGTTGAAATATCTACTTTCTGATGGTGTAAAAAAAATATAAATTACAATTGTAAATGTTCGGAAAATTTAAGTCCAACAAAAGGCATTTCATAAAGAGTTCACACCTGTTATTAAGTAGCAGCAAAAATATGGATTTTTTCCACTTCCCGACCTCAGATCGCCCGTAATTTTTTTTTCCCTTAATTTTTGTAATATTCTCGTCCTTTTCCAATGGGTTTCATCCTACTATTATTTTGTTTCACTTTTTATCATATTCAAAGGCTTCGGCACTGGTAAATAAAATAAAATATTAGAGAGGTTTATTATGGATTCATTTTTCTTCGCAATTGTACGCGCAATCAAGTTTTCTGTCAGCACTAATCGCTACATGGTCAGCGCGTATGATACGCGCTACGCTCCACCGCGACGTCAGCGCTGACCCTCGGTCATGCAACGATCATTTCTGCAAATAGAGATTATTTGATTTGATTTAATATTTAAAATATCGCTCGCACGCTTTGGGTTTTTATACGCTATTATATTGTGAGTCAGAACAGTCCTTAACGTCTTCGCGCAACTTACCAATAATCGGATGTATCCTGAAGAACTTATGTGGGACTTTCTGCTTGATCTTGACGACTCCTTAAGCCCTACTTCAGTTATGATATAATATTTATAATTAAATGACAAATACATTTTTTATGAGAATAAGGAACAGACCAGCAGGATGTTCAGCTGATGGTAAATAATACGCATTGCCCATTATAATGCAGTGCCGCTCAGCTTTCTTGAAAAACCCAAAAATTCCGAGCGGCACTACAACTACGCTCGTCACCTTGAGACATAGGTTGTTAAGTCTCATTTGCCCAGTAATTTCACTAGGTACGGCGCCCTTCAGACTGGAACACAATAATGTTCACACGTTACTGCTTCACGGCAGAAAAGGGCGTTTTATTACCCATAATCTAGCCCGCACCCTGTGCCTCCCACTAGTAAATTCCCTAAGCCGCCTCGTAGGACACCCTTGGGCCTGGGGCTTCCCTATTCTTTTTATGCCCCAGGGAAGCACAGGGTTATCATAATACTTAAATGAATATAATATTATATCTATACAAATGTTAATTTTCAGAGTCATTTACACACCTATTCAAGATGGACCGCTTTCATTTAAAATTTTCTGCGAAATACAGTATTTAACAAAAGATTTAATGTTGTGTGTTAACGCTCTGAGTTATTCGATTAACCCAAAAATATCCTACTACTTGATTGGATGTGAGCATGTGCTCAATAGTGACGCAATAACTAATATACATTTGGACCAGGTATGTAGTAGTTTCTGAGACACTCACAATATTTAAGGTACTCACTCCATACTGTATTCTCGTTCTAATAATGTAAATAATAATATAAGTATTTTTATTAAATGAAGCTTTTATACGGACGTTTGGGGCGCTCGCTGCGCGGTCATTCACTAAGCGTTACACGAGAGAGTAAGATTTATTACCGTTACACGATATATATAAGTATACAGAGTGACAACCGCCACGGTATACGACGTGGCCTTCTGCTTTCACTCATGTCAGTGTACGTGGCTTTCTTCATCTCTTTCTTTATCTCTTTCTATACTCAATGCATCCACACCAGTAATTTTTGGAAATTTGAATAAATGGGGCACACTAAAAGTTTTGCACTTCTAGCTAATCGGAATTATCGAATTTCGGATGTTATATTTTTTGAAACGTTGCAACCTTCTTAGTAATAAAAAACAATTGGCGGGAAATCATTTGTCAATTGTTTTTTATCATACATCAACGTTTTACGTACGCAATGAAAATGGAATTAAGTCGAAAAGATATTAGAGCGATGATTATTTATGATTTTAAAAGTTCTCTCTCTCCGTGACTATGCCGCTCGTTTTCAAAATGCTTTTGGGAGAGAAGCATCTTGCTTGGGCACCGTGAGATGGTTTGCTGTATTTAGAGGTCAGGTTTCTTTACATGACGAATTTCGTGAAGAGCGGCCTTCAACTGCCGTCAACGAAAATAATGTGGCTTCTGTTAAGCGGCTAATTGAATAAATCCCGCGGATTACCTATGAGACAATTCGAGTCCTATTGGTGATTGGTATAAGCCAAATTCAAAAAAATTTATACGAAGTATTGAAAGTTTGGAAACTTCGTTGTCGTTGGATCCCTCATGAACTGACAACGGAGCAGAAGCGGGCTTGCGTGGAATGGTGCTTACAGATGGTAATGAAGTACGACCACGGACATTCAAATGCTGTTAATGGCATTGTTACAGGAGACGAAACGTAGGTTTATTGTTTTGAACTCGAAAAAAAAAACAGCAATCTTGTGAATGGGTGTTTGAAAATGAGAACAGGCCAACAAAAGTGAGGCAGGCAAGAATCGTTGGTAAAAAAATTATCAATTTTTTTTTCTCAGCTACGGGTCCCATCTGCACAATTCCACTTGAAGATCAAGAAAGTGTTAATGCCGAGTGGTATTCTACCAATTGCTTACCTAGGGTGTTAAAAAAAGTTCCCGAAAGACGACCTAAGAGGCGCGTTCTCCTATATCATGACAACGCTTCTTCACACACGGCCAACAAAACTAAGTAATTTTTAGCTTCCGAAAAAGTACAACTCATCACGTAGCCATTCTGAACATAGCCCCGACCAGCACCCTATGGTTTCTGTGTTTTCCCCAAAATCAAAATTTTGGTGAGAGTTTTTACTTTTACCAATTCCGAAGAGGCAGTGATAGCGTTAAATCAGCACGTAGAAAACATGCCTTCAGATCTGTGGTCCTCCTGTTTAAAAAATGATTCGATCGTGTGAAAAAATTATTAAAATGTAAAGGAGGGTAATTTGAAAAGGAATAAATATAATATTCTGTTTAAAACATGTTGTTTTTTTTAAGTTACGCTAAACTTTTAGTTTGAGCTACACATCCTTTGCGATCAGCTGTTTTATTTATTCTTTCTGTCGATTTTAAATATACCGTGTTCCTATATGTCCCGTCATGACCGTCCCTCATGTCTTTTTTATTCATAATTTTTTAAACCTTCTTCTTTCTGGCGTCCTTAGACGGCTGCTATTTTAACAAAAATCTCTATGAATAAAGTAAATGTGTATACTTTCATCATTATTGAGTGCACGTGCAACATAAATTTTTGAAGAATAGTGACTACCACAATATAAACACCAGAAGTAGAAATAGACTTGCTTGTTTCAACTTTATATCAAATGTATACAAATATAAAATGATCTCTCACATCATGTAACTGAACTTCCGTTACATAAATGTAAGCTTCATATTAAGGAAATTTTAATGAAGAAATATACGTATAATATACGTATTATTAAGTTCAGGAATTTATAGACGATAAAAATTTGCACTATGAGAACTGTATAGAAAGGGTGAAACTTGCTGAGTTTCTTGCCGGTTCTTCACAGAACTCTTGTAGTCCTGGTAGTCTCTTGAACCGATGGCATCAAAATTGATTTTTCATAAGCGTACAAATTGGACCTAAATGAATAAAGCAATTTCATTACTTGAGCGCAAGCGTCCTAAGGTCCGCGTTCCGCACCCCACAGTGCGTTCCGTAATAATTAATTACTTAACTTTTGGTTAAGTTTGCTCAGTATTCAATTAATATTTATTTTAATGCTATTTTTTTTTCATTTATGAACGCCAAATATCACGTCCTCGGGTGTCATTAGTACCTGTGGTACGGCTAGTAAGATACGTAGTAACTAATCACGTTCAATAATTTCAATTTTACAATCACTTCATACCTCTTCACAGACAGCATCTACATATCAAAGGACGATACCGTTTACCATAAAGAACGACGGATCAGCGACATTTTTTTTCGAATGGGACTATTCTTCAAGTGCAGTAAAGAAATATTTGCAAGTGAATGTGGAGCCAAGCAACGGTCATGTGAGCCCAGGTGCAAATATCGAATGCACCGTCTACTTCACCCTTAAAAAAGTGCCTGTTCAATCTTTTCCTATGACGTTATCGGTAAGGCTTTTTAGGTTTCTATTTTTCTATTCTACTTTAAAGTAGTTGAATTTTGGAGTGGAGAAGAAGCAATAACTAAATAAATAGCAAATTTTGTTTATTTATTGCTTCAACAGAATGAGCACCAAAACAATTTCTTAATAATTATTGATGACATTTCAGATAACACATTTTAATAAAATTTTTTTTTTTAATATTGACCTAAATTATCTTGCAAAGCCTGTACTATGGGTAAAAGACAACGATATATTGAATACAATATACTTACTTAACATACATACATACATTTTAACATCCATAACTCGGAAACAAACATCCATATTCATCATATTAATGATTGCACCTACCGGGATTCGAACCCGGGACCTCTAGCGTAATAGTCAGGGTCACTAACCATTCGGCTATATGGGTAGTCGTTGCCATTAACATTAGTTACTAAAAAGGAAGAATTGGATGAAAGATTTTTTTATGGAAGAGGAGGAGAAACGAGCTTCCACCTGATGTTTAATCGTTGCCTACATTCTCTTGCAACATCAGAGGAATCACAGGAGCTATTCAGCAACATATATAAAATAGCCTTTAAGCGAGTGTTTTATTCTTTTGTAGTAACTTTGGTGTTGATAGGAAAAGATATCAATAACTTGGTGTCCGATAGCCCATAATCAGCCTTCAATTTATAAAATGGCTTAAAGCAGCATTTACTGAAAAGGTTTACAAGTTAATTGAAGTAATATATTTTCACTATTCTTTTTTTTTTATGAAAATACGGGACGAGGCGAGCAGGACTGAACGTCTGATGGTAATTGATTAGTTCGGCCCATTACAATGCAGTGCCGCTCAGGATTCTTGAAAAGCCCAAAAATTCTGAGCGGCACTACAATAATTGCGCTCGTCACCTTAAGGAATAATATGTTAAGTCTCATTTGCCCATTAATTTCTGTAGCTACGGCGGCGAAACACAGTAATGTTTACACATTACTACTTCACGGCAGAAATAGGCGCCGTTGCGGTACCCATAATCTAGCCGCCATCCTGTGCAAAGGAACCTCCCACTAGTTCACTAGGTCTACCTAAAGTTTACCATAGCGAACGAGAGCTGTTGCTTTTATAAAGAGGGATGGCAGGAATATAATTTAAAATACCATTTTATTTACAAATGTTCACAGATATCTGATGGACCCGTTTATGAACTCCTTCTCTTTGCTGAGATAGAGAAGCCACTCTACCATTTCTCTTGCATGGACTTCGACTTTGGCAAATGTATTGTCAATGCTCCTCCCATGACCTACAAGAAGAATATTGCTTTTGTAAATGACGACAAGGAACCCATTATGTAAGAAATTACTATTTTTTTATTATGCACCGGGTTGAATCTACACCACAGGGCTTAAAAGGCAGACATGCCGTGCAACAATCTGGCTTGTTTCTCGAAAAAAATTGGAGTTTGATATTTCTATGCATACCTATTATATACATTGTAGGAAATTAAACCCAAAGGGATTTTTTTATAACAAACTAGCTGACCCATCAAACGTTGTATTGCCATAATAGTTATTCTACCAACTATTGGTAGCTAAAATTAAGTTTGTTTTTTACCTACTGAGAAAGTTAGAAAGATACAAAGATTCTAATTAGTTATTTATTTTAAAGTATTCTTTCAATTTGATTTCTGAACGACGGGGGACACATTAAAGGAAAAACAAAATTGTTGTTTTCTTTTTAATTCTGAACATTTTCATATTTATTCACCTTTTAAACCTCCTCTGAACTATCACAAGTAATTCAAGACCAAAATTAGGCAAATCGGTCCAGCCGTTGTCGAGTTTTAGCGAGACTAACGAACAGCAATTCATTTTTATATATATAGGTTTGAATACCACGTACCAAAAATCCTTAACAAGCTAACATCTTAGTAATTAACTGTTAATTTAAATAGGAAAATGTTAGAATGCTAAAATAAATCAATTTGCTAAGCTGCTACTAATAAATTATAAATAATGACACAGTGGCTAATATTCATATGGTAATCGGACAGAGAAACATCCTAATTCGTCTACGGTTAAAACGGAAGTAAAGCGACACCATTTTTTTTTTTGCGCCCTAACAATAGGAAAGGGCTATAGAAAGGGCGATAACGACGGGAGGGAGGTGGTGAATGGCCACGCATACCAACGCAGCCTAAGTCTGCGTTGGTTATGTGTGACTCACGTGAAAACCTAGGTGCCTACCCACTAAACACCACCTGCAGTTGGCTTTGGGCAAGTGCCCTCTAAGCCTTCATCGAAGGCGAACTTCTCTTGGGGAGAGAGAGGCGCAAGCGGCACTCCCTATGAAGTTTCCGCTGGGATAAGCGAACCCAGTGAGAAATCGTCTTTTATAGGTATCCCCACCCTCTCGCCGTTTCACTTTCATATATTATTTAACATTTCAGGATAGATTTACACTTCACACCAATTCCTGAACTGTTTGTTTCATATCAGGAAGAAACTTTAATAGCACCTGGTGAAAGACTAAAGATATCGATATATTTTCGCCCAAAACTCGTTAAGGAGTATGAATTTATGCTACATTTCTGGGTTAATTCGTTATGCGAAGAAATAGTGACTATTAAAGGGGAAGGTATGAAGATCTACTTACTACTAATTTAATATCCATCGTTGACACCAATGTTTACGTGTATTCTACAAGTTTAAGTTAATTTGGTTCGAATTTTAAATTCGCCTGTATGTTTTTCTCGTGTGTGCGATATCTCATCAATGACATAATTGCGTTAGCTAAAAATGGATGTGTAATTATGCATATGGTACTTTTAACGTTAAGGTAAATTTAATAACAAATTTAACAAAAAATAGCGAAATTATTGAGTCATTTAATTTATACGTATTCATCAAGAATTCTTATGGGACGGATAAATTACAACCATCGCTACGGAAAGCAATGGCGCTCGCTAGATCGTGCAAGAAACCCTCTCAGCAATTTTTTCTGTGCTATTTTAAGAAATGCCATTACTCAAATTTTATACATAAGTAGTAATACATAGTTATAGTAGTAGTAGTACATAGTTATAGTAAGTATATACATATTTTATCTATAGTAATCTTTGTTTTCTTATTTCAAGCTGTTATTCGTTTTATAATGTTGATAAATTCAAAGATGTATTTTCTTTTTCAAAGTCGATACTTATTTTGTAACATTTTTTCTTTAGTTTTTACTACTTGCTCGGAATCGTCACCACATTTAAAGGATTGAAATTAGTAGTTAATTTTATATATTTTTGTAGGTGTACCACTCCTTTTCGATCTCTACGAAGGTTGCCAAAAGAGTTTTGATCTTGGACCAGTGAAGGTAGGGGAGAAAATCATCCGTGTTATTGAAGTTATGAACCACAGTAAAGTGCAAATCGAAGCTAGTTTTACATTCAGAGATATGTACGGCACCGTTGAAGACAATACAAACTCTGAAGGGACCAGTGTTTGTTTACTTCCTGAGGCGACCACAGTCACTGAAGCAGGACCTTCAAGGTACTCTCGTGTTAAAAGGCATTTATTTTCTCAAAATTGATTCCTTAAGATTTCTTTTTGATATCATTTCTAATATACTAGTTACTACTACCGCTTCGGAAACAAATGGCACTCTGAGAGAGAAGAGACGGCCCAGCATTCTTTTTTTGCGTTGTGTTCTTCATTTTCTTTCATTCAATCATCACAAACTTAGTATTTTCTAAGATCAACGCGAGTGTTACACATTTAAATAAAACACGTTTAAAGTATTCAAACGCGTGTAATTGTAACTGTGTTTTTTACATTAGATTTAGCGTAATAGTTACACTTTTATTATTATATTAGTTGACCCGACGTTTCGAGTCCTTTCCTGATCACATTTTCAGGAGGACTTTACTAGTATATACAAAGGTACTCTGTGGTTAAATCTTATCTAAATCTTTAAATAAATATATAAATAATTCAACGTACATAGAGAGCACGCCATTATTTTTGTTTTGCTTAGTAAGTGCTTGGTGTGATCTGAAAATAAAATTTTAATTGGTAAAAAACATTATTTCGTATCAATTACGCTGACCGTCACACAGAAAGCCGACTTATGTCGTCAAACGTGGGCTACACAAGTCTTCGCATCGGTTTTCCGTCAAACAGCTAGTCCATGGGAAAATCTGATACAAAAATGATTATTAACTGGAACGTTACTGTAATATAATTGCTGAAATCTTTATTAATAATGTTCTATTTATCAGGGTGCATATGTTAGAACAGTATAAAAGCGGCAAGATTCAAGAGCAAACAACGAAAGATGCAGAGAACGCGCTTTCATCATTAAAAGTTATTCCTAACAAGTGTATCATAAAGCCGTATCGTAAAGTGCCACTGAAAATACTATTCAAACCAGTAGGAATGATAAGCAACCTTGATGTACAGGTACAATAATCTTAAGTAACATCATTATCATCATCATCAGCTGGAAGACATCCACTGTTGGACAAACGCCTCCCCCAAAGAGCGCCTTGATGATCGGTCCTGCGCTGCCCTCATCCAACCTATTCCGGTGATCTTAGCCAGATAGTCGGTCCAACTTGTGGCCTTCTAACACTGCGTCTTCCGGTACATAGTCACCAATCGAGGACTTTTCTGCCCCACTGGCCATCTGTCCGTTAAACTATGTGCCCTGCTCATTGCCACTTCAGTTTCGCAATCATCTGGATGACTGTGGTTCTCCTACGGAACTCATCATTTCTGATTCGATCTCGCAGGGAAATTCCCAGCATAGCCCTCTCCATTGATCTCTGAGCAATCGTGAGCTTCCTCATAAGGCCCATAGTTAGCCCTTAAGTAACATAAGTAATCTTAATTGGCATAATTTAAATGCCCGGATTATTTTTAAGAATATTTTTCTTGGGTAGAAATTCAATCTTAACTTAATTATTTGCATTCACACAAAACGAACTGCTAAGCTAACTTTTCACATTTGATAAATAATAGGACCCAGTTGGTGAATTGGAAAATGGTTAGCAAGACAACAAAAGATTATTTACAAAATAACATACTTAGATAATTTATACGTCCAGATAGAGCCTGTTTCAGTTTTGTTTCAGTCAGGCAACCATTGACATCAGGCCAGGCTTATTACTTTAGTGTGCATGACAAGCTACGTCTTACATTTGCGATAAGTATGTCACTCTGTTTGAGTGTGTACTTATGCGATGCTGAAAATAAACGCTAACTGTTCGCCGCAAAAAAATCGACGTGTGCACGTACAGCTGCCACATTTTGTCTAGAAGTATAGGTAAATTAGCTAAGACACCACAGACACAAATAGCTTTCCATAGAGGAAATAATTCTATGTAATATTAAACTTGATTTCGGACTGAGGCGACGGTTTACATAGGGCTAGTATACAGACCGAGGGAAGATATAAGTCGAAAATATAAGGTGGGGACGTAAGACAACCTGGTTAGTGCAATAAGAGAATACTCTAATTACTCACTCCACCCAGTTTACTTGCCCTTTCGTTTACGTTAATCGCGTTGGCTTGCTTTTTATCGCTCGCTACTCGACTCGGTCGGCTACTTGACTAATGTAAAGGACACTTATCACATGTTTTGTTAAAATAAAGTAAGCATTTATTCATGACACAACACATAACATAATATATACATAGTAAATAAACAAATTAAAATATAATGTCCTGAAAAGGACACCCACTCAAGCATTTTTGGAATTGAAATAGGGATCACCCCAATGTCAACACTGATTTTCATTCGGTAGTGGGTAGTCTACCAAGTGGACCTGTTGCAGCCGTAGACAACACGGTTCCTTTTGTTATGGGTCTTAATAGTGACCGTCTTAAAAATAGTAACAAAAGAAGAAAAAAATATTGAATTTTAATAAGTTTTAAAAGATTGTTTTGAAAAAATCGTTTCATTTATTTATGTTTATTTTCTGATTATTATCATTTTTATGCCTCTGAACCCTTTTGTATTTCTAGTAGAAAAGATTTCATTATGTTTATATAAGAGAACAATCTTTCTTAAACAACATATCTGTACCTATATATTATATATTCAAATAAAGGAAAGTTTTATGAAAATAATATTGTTTTAGTTAAATATGAAAGTATTTCATGATGAGAGACCGTTAGTGAAGTTAAGCGGGAGTGCGACGGGAATGAGCCTTTGTCTGAGTCAGAACTCTTTACAATTTGGAAGAGTCCGCAAGAGAGGTTGCAAGATTCTTAAAGTGATGCTGCAAAATAAAGGAGACTTTGGAACCAGGTGGGGTATAATTTAATCAACTTATTTAAACCTATTTATTAGTTGATAAATATCATAGAAATCTAAATAAGAATTATTATTACCAAAAGTGACATAGCCCGAAACAATACGTCGCCTATCAGGTGCTTTATAGAGACAGACCAGCCTGCAATATTACCAATAGAAATATAACATTTCATATTCTTCAGTCAGACAATTTTACAACAGCTGAGTTTTTTATTAAATATGGCGTTCATTATTCACTTGACTTTTAATTTATCGTTACCATTGCGGGACAAGTCCCCAATATTCTAAATCCCACCGCCTGACATAACATCAAAATGCTAAGTACCACCCGCATACGGTGACGTCTGGCATTTCACAAACGAAAAAAAAGGAATTTCTTGTCTCACATAGCCACTTTGTGGAATCAATTACCGGCCGCTGTTTTCCCGAATCGATTCGACCTAGCTACCTTCAAGAAAAGAGCATGCTCTTGACACACCTGTTGTTGCGGATGTCCATGGGCGGTTGCCTCACCTCTCCCCATCCCGCGAGCCTCTTGCCCGTTTGCCCCCTCTTATATATAAGAAAAGAAAAAACCATTGCTGGACAATTCTGTTTAGAATTACCAGTGGAAGGCTCCTTTGCCGGCTAGATTATGGGTACCTCAACGTCGTGTTTTTCTGCCCCAAAATGATAATGTAAGCGTTATTGTGTTTCGGCCTGAAGGGCACCGTAGCTAGTAAAATTACTGGGCAGTCTGTCTCAAGCTGACGAGCTCAATTGTAGTGCTGCTCAGAATTTTTGGGTCTTTCAAGAATCCTGAGCGGCACTACATTGTAATAGGCAAAGCAATTATCAATTACCATCAACTGAACGTCCTGCTTGTCTCGTCGCCAATAAGGATTGTCATAAAAAGCCCCCAATATCCGGAGCATTGCAGGCAACAATGTAATGTCGCCTTGGTAGGAATAATCACTTAAATTTTCCATTACCTTCCTTTCTTATTATTTAGATTTTTTATCTAATAAATAAGATTTCTTTAAGAGAAAGTCTATGCTGACGTTTCGTTCTCAGGTTCTGCTGGCAGCCACTCAAGTCTGATGAGTTCACCATATCACCAATGCAGGGCAACATAGCAGCACGGACCAACGTCACTTTTACGATTACATTTCGGCCGCGTCAACACAATCCATTCATCAAAGTTTGGGTCTGTATAAACAATGTTTAAACTTTCCATAGTGATTAAGAAATTACAGGAGAAACAATATAATATCACAATAAAAACAATTGAAAATGGAATAAACATAATGTTATTGTAATATTATTAATGTTGGGGAAAAACGCAGTTAAATCTGTAGATCTATTGTGCCCCCTACATGTGCTCGGACGCAGCGCAGTGATGACTATGGTCTTTATGATAACGTAGTTGGGCAAACGTTTATAGAAGTATTCCCTTGCATAATTAGAGAGTTCTAGAGTTCATAGAGTTTAGAGTTAGTAGAGTTCTTAATTGAATCTAAGATTACATCCTCAAGCGGCGCACTATCCTCAGGGACTTAACTGGGGTACGTCTTCGGCCTGGAGTTTGAAGGCCTGAGGCACCCTTTTCTCTCTATGGCAATGGCCCCACACTCCAGTAGGATATGTTTAGGATCTTCGTAGGCCTCACAGAATCTGCATACGCTGATATTTTGAAAGAAATTATTTATTTTTTATTCATTACACTTTTTTGACACCACATTAACAAAATATAACTTAAATATAATATCATATGATACAAATGTTTTTAAAAATTAGTTTTTTAAGTTAGTTTAATTATTTATCGCCACTAATGTGTCATGCATCAATTATCTCATGATGATAATAATAAAATTTGGGAACGCATTGAAAAAAAACACAAAGTAAAGGCTCAAATCTTCATTGGCCATAAAAATCAATTTAAGTGATAACCCACCGATTCAATTTTAAATTTTAATACTAAAAATTCTTAGTTTTCACTTCCATCGGCAGTCTCTACTAACTTGAATTAAACTAGTAATTATTATATTTTGTTTCTGCACTTATCATAAATAATATCCTCCCTTTTACAGGCCAGCTGTAACTTAGAAAACTATCCACCGTTAGAGATCGCGCTCTACGCTACTTGCGTAGACATTGGAAACATACAGAACAAAACATTAACAATTGAATGTCCTGTTCGAGAGGTGCTATCGGAGTATATCATTGTTACAAATCCGTAAGTAATTATTATCTATACACAAATAAAATTTGAAAAACAAAATTTTATGAACAATGCGGGCCTCGAACCCATGACCTCCGGCGTTCCGTGCCACCGGCACTAACTCTAACCAACTGAGCCAACCGTTCGAGTAACGCCACGTTATAAAATCTTGTTTGCTTTGTTCAACTCTCAGGTTGTGGCTTCACCTACAATATCTACTTTACAGTTGATAACCTGCTCAACCCCAATATTTGCATATTAGGAAATTGACTTGAGATGTCGCTCTTGTAAATCTAAACAATATGTTATGTTTTTAAAGTGATAACCCTCACTTCTAGGATTAATAAATAATGATGCAAATAGGTTAGGACTCCCATTTAGCATGGCCCTGCTCCTTATCAAGTAACATTAACAATAGATTCGCTTTCCTTTTCTGTTGCTGTATCTCCGTTAGAGATGTCCTTCTCTGTTATAGGTATAAATATGTATAACTTTATGTCTGACTTAAAATAATTTCTTTCTTTCTAATGTTCATCTCCTAATACATATTTTGATAGATCCGACGACATGTGGCTGGTTTTATCGGAATTATCGAACCAATCAGCGCCTTTCGAGACACTCAAGGAGTTCCACGTTGAACCCAATTCAACTTTTGAAATACCTGTTCATTTCAAGCCGAAAACCATGGGAACTCACGAGGTTAATTTGATAATGCAGTATTTTGTTAATTAAGTACTTTTATTTAAATTGCTTATATTTTTTTTTATGGAATAGGAGGACAAACGAGCGTACGGGTCACCTAGTGTTAAGTGATCACCGCCGCCCACATTCTCTTGCAACACCAGAGGAATCACAAGAGCGTTGCCGGCCTTTAAGGAAGGTGTACGCGCTTTTTTTGAAGGTACCCATGTCGTATCGTCCCGGAAACACTGCACAAGGAAGCTCATTCCACAGCTTTGTAGTACGAGGGAGAAAGCTCCTTGAAAACCGCACTGTGGAGGACCGCCACACATCCAGATGGTGGGGATGATATCCTAATTTGTGGCGTGTCGTTAAGGTTACATTACGAAAATTGTTCGTAATGTTTGTTTGAAGCTTTGTACCTCGGTATCTATATTTCAACCTTATACCATATAATTATTTATTTTATTTATTTATTTAATAGTAAATAATAATATCGTGTATTTGGAAAGTAAGTGACCAAAAATTTACAGATGAAATATTAAGGACTATCTTTAGCATGAATATATTTCCATTATTACAAAAAAATAGTTTTTATTATGACTTGCATTTAGAATAGAATATAATAAAAAAATATTGATAGCCTAGGACACATAAAATCAAAGAAAGAATAAAAATAGGTACAGGTCGGCAATTATTGTCACCAAATGGAACTAACTCAGTAAAAGACACAATACAGTAATAGAACAGCACTTTATCTCGTGCTAGAGCGCTCGAATCAACGCACGCACACATACATTTACAGGGCCGCTAAGCAATCTTGGGAAGACAAAACTATTTGAGTGCCACGCCGTACGCCGCCGAGACTGGTCACTGTCTAAGTTAAATTAGCTGGGCCGCGTCGTCCGCGTCAATATGTAGTACCAACCCTAGCGCGTCACCCAGACGTAGGTATAAATTTCAAGGAGACCGCTGAGTTACGCTACTGTTCTATTACTTGTACTGTGGTAATCAGCTGCACTGGCGTAGCGCCAATGTAGCACTGGTTTTCAGTAGCCCCATTTATTGACTCCTGGGGAAGCAGCTAATAGTCATTTCATAGGAGTAATTCTGGCGTTCTTTTCAGGCTCAAGTACTGTATTCGCCACTAGGAGAGAGTGCCCTCTTTGTAACCCTCTTAGGTACTGCCATACATCCCAATCCAAACGGGACCATTTATATAACGGTGTCCGCCAAAGACTTTCATACTGAAGACCTTTTAGTGTATAACATAACTGAAGTAAGAATTGTAAATTTTACAAATGTATGTAGCGTTGTAATTATATCAGTGGTAGAAATAAACGAACAAAAAACGCGTAAAGAGCGGGAGCATCTCCCCCCGCTGTCCGCACGTCTCGCTTCGCGCGCCTGCAGTGTAGTGATGTGGCATAGTCGTCGTATACCATTATCGCATTAATACTAAGATTACTATCCCGTGCACTGACCTGTATAGATACCACTGGACAGGCTGTTCCATATGTTTGACAGCAAATTTATTTTTGCCTTTTTGAACGCTCTCCACTCGCGAGCGTCCAGAGAACTAATTTTGACGTATAATACAAATGGCTGCGAAGGAACGACAATATTCTGAAGTATTTTTGCATTTTGAATTGATTTCGTTCGTTTTCCGTGTTATTTATACTTCAAGAATCAACGTTATAAAGTATACATTTTTTTTTTAAATAGTTTCCCACCATCTATCGCTGTTTGCTAAGGTTGTCATCACTAGTTTTAGTACCGCAGACTCTCGCTACATGGCCAACAGCGCCAAAATGTGCGAATATCAAACAGGCACAAAAGCACTTTGACAGCCGCCTGTCCAGTGGTAAATAGTACAGGTCAGTGATCCCGTGTTATTTTTTTTATTTTAATAATGACTGATCTAAGTACATCAAGTTCCGTTCCAAAAATATGAGAGTTTTTATTCATCGCCAAGCACGAGAAATGACGAAAAATGATTTAGATAGTTGTGTTTAAGTAAGGCAGAACAAAAATTTGAGATTTAAATAAATAATAATAAAATATTTTTTTTATCATTTAAATCTAGCGTTAAATGGGAAACTTGAAGCTTTATTTATATTTATCGACACACTCATGATTATCGTCATCAATTACAATTAGGTCACATCACTATCGCATTCCTGAGCTCTGCATTCAACTCGCGCGGTGTCTCTAGGTTTTTAGGTCCCTAGGAGGAGGAGATGTAGTCCTTCCACACTTTTTATGTGAGCGATAATAATGTAAACAGTAATAATAAAGCCATAAAAAGTAAATTATTGTACGATATTACATTGTAATCCATATTTTTATGAAAAAAAAGCCCGCTGAGTTTCTTGCGGCTGTTCTTCTCAGGTCTGAGTATTTTGAATGGTTGGTAGTTTTTCACGTTCAATGTGTGATTTTGAATCCTATTTTGAATAAAAATATTTGAATTTGAATGTGAGGATAGTTTTCACCTAATGGTTATCAATTACAGCTGATGATCGAGTTTTCATTCGAGCGTTGGAGTTTAAGGCTGAGATGTATAGAGCTTACATAGACTTTGCTAAGACTTTACTCATGTAAAACGTAGCTGAGTGTTAGCTTAGCATAATCTTTGATTTCGTTTTTATAGTCGCTTCACAGCTGAATGAAAGCATGATGATCAGTTTTTGCTGAGACAGCCCAATGCAAAAGTCATGTTCGCATTCTATCACACTCAACTTAATTTTACGTGAGTAAAGTCTGTGCAAGTCTAACCCCCTTATTCATAATGGTCCGCTAACTTAAAACAGCCGCTAAGGAGTGTTTTTTCTCATTCTGACTTAGGTCAATAGAAGAAGACAGAGTGAGAATTAGCAATGCTTTAAGTTAGCAGACTATTATGAATAAGGGGGTAAGTACGGTGTATAGTTCTCAGCCTTATACACAGAGGCCGACTTACAGCTTACATTGTGAATGGTGATTTTTTGTATCTTGGGAACATTAATATCACATACTTGGTCTTACATGACATTAGAGATCGTTCATAAATTATGTCACACGGATCGACGAAGTGTGACAAGGGACGGGGAGATGTTCCAAATTTTGTGACATCAATTTTTTTCAAAATATAATGCTTTAATTTTATTGAAAAATAATTGAAATAGAAATAAAAATAATTTCAGAACACTGCTATTTTAATTTTATAAATTTTTAGGGTTCCGTAGCCAAAGGGCAATAAATGGAACCCTTATAGATTCGTCATGTCTGTCTGTCTATCAGTACGTATGTCACAGCCACTTCTTTTAAAATAACAGTAAATTTTGGGGGTTCCCCATACTTAGAACTGAAATTCAAAAATATAAGTATATATTATGTACATTACCATGCAAGCTTCCACCGAAAATTGGTTTGAACGAGATCTAGTAAATGGTTTATTTTTAAATACACTATTATTAAAACGTCGATCAAAGTTACAACGAACTACAAGAACTTGTATATTATGATACTTGCTGCTAGGGAACCCTTCATGGGTGAGTCCTGGCATCACACTAGGATGGAGGGGTCTCACAAATGTCACCAGCTGTGACAAGGTCGGGGAGGTGTCAATAAATCAAGTGACATAATTTATGAATGGCCCATTAGCTAGCAGCATCTAGCATTTTCTGGGTGATTATCGCATGTTTTGTAATACTAACCCGTTGCCAAAGTTTCCAGAGTCATATAAAGTGTCCACGGAAGTTCAGAAGATCGCCCCGGACAAATTTAGCGGTTACTACGAAATTCAACAACCCAACCTTATCAAAACTTGGGGGGAGGCTGCCGCCACTTGTAGGTGGACGTTTGTGTGCTATGAAGAAAGCGAATTTATCATAAAAGTAAGAATTTTTGAGAAATATTTTTATGTGTCAGATATAAACTTAACGTAATCAACTACAGATACCTAACCGGCGCGGGCGCAGACTGAAAATTATTTTAACATGCACCATTGAATAGATTGAAAAAAAAAACATACACACACTGTCTGAATTTATCAATTAATTCAACTATTATTATAGAAAAATAGATACAGCCTAAGATCCTGCTGCTCTATTCTGCAGGTATCTGTTATTTTTGATACACTGCATACTCCCTCAACGTTCATTTAAAATCAGACTTCTACTCCTATGTATACTTACTCAATGACATTCTATACATATAGACAATGAATGTCATACAAAATCAAAGCCGAAATATGGCACATGCCATATTCTTCAGTTTCAGCTGCGTATTTTGAATTTAGAACCCGATTTGGACAGTGACATCAGTGGAGTAGTAGTTAGGTATTTTTTAACCCAGACGAAAAAGAGGGTTGCTATAAGTTTTACGTTTGTCAGCAGGGAATGTCACTATTTTCCGATCAAGATCTGTTCAGTCGGAGGTTTGTTTAGGTTTTTAATCAAAAATCACACTCACACACACAAAGTTTGTACGTTTATTTATTCGCTTGTGTTTATATTTGTTACATCTCTACGTGCTAAAGGCATTGGGACCTTTAATAAGAAAAACTAAGACTCAAATATAATATTTTTATTTACATAAAATTATTAGTTAAACTGGTTTTTAAAATGTTAAGTTCCCAGAGTTAAATAATATTTGTCTTTTAGACTTAGATATCTTTTCCAGTTTCTTTTTCGTATATGTAGTAGTGTAAGCGGACATCAACATAATATATTTGTATGACAGCTTTTGTCAAAGGCGAATGGCAGGTTTCAGTGGAAGTCAGGTACACCAAAAAAAAGTCGTGTTGAAACATGAAATATTTACATTTAATAGATCATTGTATAAGAATATGTGGTATTTGTTTTCTTTTTTTTATAAAGTTGGGAGTCATAAGTTAAGTTTGTTTTTTTAAGAAGTTTTGGGGTTATGTTACGACCCCGTTTGCTTGACTGTTAGAGATCAATACCTACACAAATAATTGAAACAAAATCATTCTAATATACACACGTACATACACATGTATAAAGAAACGGTCAGATAAAAAAGCAAGAAACATAATTGAACCAAAATAATATATATACGCGTCGAATTGAGAAGCTTGTGCGGTGTTTCCGGGACGATACGACATGGGTACCTTCAAAAAACGCGCGTAAACCTTCCTTAAAGGCCAACAACGCTCTTGTGATTCCTCTGGTGTTGCAAGAGAATGTGGGCGGCGGTGATCACTTAACACCAGGTGTCCCGTACGCTCGTTTGTCCTCCTATTCCATAAAAAAAACTCCTTTTTTGAAGTCTGTTAAATGCCTACCTACTGCAACAGCGGTTTTCTTCGTGTAAAACCACAATTTTCTCATGTTCTAGGATACTTTAGAACTCCCACCAGGCAGTCTACTACATAATATACTACTTGCATATTTTGAATAACAAAAATAACTTTTCATTAAATGGTCTTTATTGAGACATATCTTATCTACATATAGTATAGAAACGTATGGATAGCGGCGCCTATTCAATCAACTGCACTCTTAAAATAACGTCATCCAAGAAGTTAGCTGGTCACGTCACTCCCTCATGGCGAGCATAGCCCAGGTACCAGATGATACTCATCACATGGGAGCAACACCCCACAGTTCGCAGCCCTACAATGCAGTTGCAATAATAACTTATTATTGCTTCTCTGCCACGATTACCAACTTCAGTTACAATAAAAACAAAGTATGTTTTTCCTGAAGAGTGGCGAGACTTTATATTTGCCCGAAGCAGCATTGGATTTATTTTCTGCAATCCAGGTATTTATTTGGTCACGGCTCACTTCTAATGTGTAAATACCGTGAAACCTGAAATGTTCACCGACATATGAACGCGCCTGCTTTATTTGATAGGTGCCACAAGCAAAAAGAATCAAGTCAGCCATAGTTTGAAGCAAATAATTGGAACTTTTCTGAGTGTATAATTATGTTGCGTCTGCAATTGTAATGGCTGGTTTTTGCTCTGACGGAAGATCAGGGTCCCCAAGAGTACCATCTGAAATAATTGAATTTTTTGCTGCCACTTGCTCTCTGTCACACGCACGATCGGCATTTTTGCTACAATAGTTCAGATTCGACTCCACAATCACAGCACAAAATAAGACGTATTAACACAACACAGCGTCCTTTCGCAAACTGTACAGTTTTTTGAACGAAGGAGCACAAACTCAACTCAACGTCGTTGGGAAAAGATGTAGTAATAAATAAGCCAATGTTTCAAGAAACACACAGTACACGACATAAGACAGCTAGTAAATAGAGTTTCACGTTTTTGCAAATGTGAAATTCAAATACCCTGATTTTCACTTTGACATGACAGTTATTCTTTTTTTGGCTTGCAAGATTTAAAACAATCGATGGACAACCCCGAAAAAGGTTGTAAAATAATTTAAAAAATGGCGTTCCGTTTCTGTTTGTAAATTGAGTTTTATTTAATTATTTTCTTCCCCTACTTTAAAAAAATATTTGAAAAACTGAAAAAAAAGCCAGTTGCGAAATACTAAAGTTGGGAAAATATAAACCCAAAACATTCTTTTAATAGGGCGGTACACCAGATGCCGTTCTCATTTAATTTTAAATGTGGTTAAATTGGACTTTTGTGTGTGCGTTAGTTTGACTAAATATATTGACATTCAAAAGAGATTTCAATATTTTTAACGTTAAAAAAGTTTTTTCATACGTTTTGAGCATTAATTTTTAAACGCTTAAATCCTTTAGTGATGAAATATAAATATGCGTATTTGGTTTGTAAATTTCTTCACATCTCTCTCTTGCTACCAACTGGTGCCAATTCTCTTTCATTATCTCGTGTACGGGAAAGCTGAAAAATATTAGCTTTGACATATTTGCGATGTGAATAAGTATCAATTATCAATAGGTAGCGATACATCTGTGATGACGTGTAAATAGCACTGGTATGTACCTAATTGTTCACGTTCTTGTAAGCCGTTCACATTACACAAAATACAATATTGCTAATCATTGTGCACTAGGCTTTTAAAAAAAGAGCGACTCTATTGTTTTCATTTCTGACTGTGTCCTTTCATATGTCCCATTCTAACAAGTGGGACTTGTCTGGGGACTTGTCAATAATTGTCCAATTCTTAATGAAAAAATATTCGTTTTATTAAATTACTTACGCTTTTTGCATATCAATCTTATATAAATATAATAACCTTACCGATGATAAGTCACACCATCTTTTTCTTGAGTGGTTATTGAAATATTTTTAATTAAATAAACCATCAGCAATTTCCATTCGTAGTGTAACTACATAATTTGTCTTTTAAACACAGTCGCTTGTGAAAAAAATAGATAATGCTCAATTATAATATTGTTTGATTGATTGAATCAGTTTTGAGAAAATAAATGCCTTTTATGCCTTTTATAGGTTATGTTTGTCAACGAAGTTTCACAAGAATATCAGTTCTACAACATCATTGTGACAGTAACACCGAGCAAAATAGTGGATACTTTGACGTTCGTGTCACGGGCCCGTGAGTCGGTCCAGAAAGATCTGGTTATCAAGAACCCGCTATCGGAACATGCCGATTTCCAAATAGAATGCGAGAAGATAGAGTGCGCCAAAACTCTCCATGTGTTCAGGAACTCTGAGGTTCAAACATGCTGTAACCGTTAATACTTAGTTAAAAATTTAAGAGAAATGTGTAAGATTTAACATCATTTTTTATGTCGAGTTTGAATCCCTACTATTATTATAAATGTAAGTTTGTTTGTTACGCTTTCACGCCGGAACTACTGAACCGATTTTGATAAAATTTAGTACAGCGATAGACTAGAGCTTGGGAAACGACATTGGCTACATTGTATCCCGGAAAAACCATAGTTTCCGCGGGATTTGTGAAAAACTTAAATTCACCTTCGATGAGCTATAACTATACCAATAGTAGGGTTATATGCCTTAATATTCCTCGAAATAAGAATCGTATAATATGTTAGGAACAGGAGCGAAAAAGGGAACCGAAACTGGAGAGGCGGACGTAATCCCGGGCATCAGCTAGTACATATATGTACCTACAATGTGTCTAATCCGGTATTCTATACAAAACCGTCCGTCCAGATAATGATTATTATTTTAAACATCTTAACTTTTTTATATAATACTGAATTCGATAATGTCGGTAATGTCATGTCCTATTACGTAAATCGAAATACGAAATTTCGGTTGACGGATCGTACATTATTTTGCTATTACGAAAGTGTTTCGGATCCGAAGTTCGCGATTAGACATTTTGTCTTTCGTGAACCTTATGCCCAAAACACTTGACATTTACTTTTTCGTTGTTTGACATTATTATGATCGTAATTACAACTTAAGTCTTAATGGTTCCGAAATGAAATCAGTCCGCATTATTCGGATCCGAAGTGCTTTGGTTTTTTGAAGTTTGATTTAATTCGAACTTCGTCGTTCTTTCGATTCGGATCGAAACTTCGGCTTTCGATTTTGGTTAAAGACCTCCAGTAACGTGTTATAAACAAGAAACGGATTGAAGTGATCATTTAATATTGCAAAAAAAATCATTTTTAATGATGCTTATCCTCGTTCTCTGAGACTTAAAGTTATGAGATATTTAAATCTGTTTGGAGCTGCGAAAAAAATTTTATCATGTCGAGATGTAGAAATAATATTCAAACTTAGAACATGATACAACAGATAAAAACAGACCAGGTATATAACTTTAGTGTGCGTGACAAGCTACGTCTTACACTCACGATTTGTATTTCATTTTGTGTTAGTGTGCATGCACTGCTCCTCTATTTTGAGCAGTGTATCTATACCTATAAAGTTATAAACCTATATAACTGTCACAGTGTATCTATACCTATAAATGATTTAAGTATGCAAATTTATATCTGTGTCAACGTGTATGGACAACGCAGGCTTCGAATGGGCCTCAGCGCTCTAACCCAATATTTTTATATATGTTTGTTAAAAATTTTGCAGTTGAAAATAAAATCATGTAGAAATAACATTTATTATGACGTAAAAGTAGTATTTCTTACTAAAGCTTATTGATGATAATATACTAAATGTCGTTACTATAATTTTGCATTTCAGGCCACCCTTGCCCTTACATATTCCCCTTTGGTGGTTGGGGAATCGGAGGAGTATCTGCAGATCCACAATATCCACACTGGAACATACGTTTACAAAATCATACTTAAATGTTTACCTGCAAAGGAGAAATGTCTCGAATTTTCTACGCCTCTTGGAACTGTAATACTGTTACGTCTAAGAGTGCACAACAAGTCAGAACTAGCCACGGAGTTTGTGGCAAAGGTAAAAATATTAGGATGGTACATTGAGTGACATTTTATATCTAAGTACATATTATAAGGCGTTCCTCAAAATATCAATGTGTGTTTTTCGTATGGTACATGGTTCTCAAAGGCCAATCCAATTCCTTGCAAGAACGACCAAGCGAAACAAATTCCTTTCCTGGTCTTTCCTATTTTAAAAGAAGCCCTTTTTATTTTTTTTATTTAAGAAGGAGCAAATGGGCAAGAGGCTCATGTAAAGTGACGTAATGGAAAGGGGTGAGGCAACCGCCTATGGATATCCGCAACACTAGGGGTCAAGGAATTCGGAGCCAGCCGTTAAGATGGGAGTATATACTCTAATCTTGAAGGTCCCTAAGTGGTCCTACGGGAAAACTGCAATCGGGAATTTATTGCACAAAGTGGCTGTGCAAGATATTTCTCGCAAAATTCGCGGTATTGGAATGCTAGAAATCAATATGGTGGAATTTCGCATTATGATGTAATACAATCGATTGGTTGATACATTAACATATCTGAGTGCCCTTTATAAATGCGGTTGAAGATTCAGAGAGAATCCACATCTCTACGCAATGATAAATAATCATGCCGATTGGATATGACTTGTGACCCACGGCAGGGGGCTATCCGTAACGTCACGCTTAGGCACACAAGGTCGAGGGAGGCTACCGAAATGCGACATTACGTCGAGTGACAAGGGATAGGGGGGATCAAAAGCGTCGCTTAGCGTTCACTTGTTGCCCTATTGATCTATACAAAATAGGAAAATCGCATTAAATTTTATTACTAATAAAAATAAAAAAATTTTAAACTGTGACTTCACAAGTGTGAATAGGTTCCCCTCGTCCTTGTCATAGGTGACAAGGACGAGGGGAGGGGTTTAAAAAACCATAAAATTTGTGTGAAGTAATAAATGGCCGACAAACCCCTTGTGTTTCTTAGGCAGTGATAAACATCGGCAATATAGTAGTAGGTTTAAAATTTTAATTGAATCCTTAATCTATTATAGAGCTAGGTATACAACTAAATTTTATATTGTATCTCTATCATCAGGTATCCCATCCCTCAATTTTAACTGAGAAGGAATACTATCTAGGACCTCTAGAGAAAGGAAAGTTCCAAGCGTGGTTTGAGCCAACAGAATTGGGTGTGCAACATTGTACGGTGTCATTCAATTCTCCTGTTGCAGGCGAATTTGTGTACGTATATTTTTTTTACTTACTAGCCGTTCCCGCCCTAGGCCCAGCAATAAAAAAATAAGCAGCCGCAAACCATCTAAGATAAATTTCGCATCGAATGGTGGTAGTTTCATGTCGATAAGATCAGCGGTTTAGGCGTGAAAGAGCCTCAAAGAAAGACAATTTTCATTATATATATATAGAAGAAGATATTTGGAACAACGACAGTCAGAAATAGAAATAATCGTGCTATCATCTAGTCACTTTTTTAATTTACACATTTACTCTCATCAAATAATTGCCAAGGAAAATGAAAATTTAAGCCAAGGTGCCTAAAACTAATACTTAGATAAAGTTATAGCATTATCCTTATTATCTCCATTACGGAGAGACACGATGACTTCTTACAGAACATTTTTCACTGGATATTCTTGTTTGTAATTTTTCACTAAGTGATATCTTTGGTCAGCGCTTGAGCGTAGAACCTATAACTTATCTACAACTTCATCAGTATCAAAGCCCGGAGCTTCCTTCTTTATCCGGCGCGTGATCTCGTTGTAAGCCTCTTTATTAATAACTGTTTATTATTTATTAGCATTTCTGTATTTCAACGTTATTATAACGATGGATTTCCACAGCGGTGTTCTGTTCGTTGCGATGTTAATGCGCAAATTTTCACCATCACTCATTATCTGTTTCGCTTGAGTTTTGTCTCGCTGTTTATTTGTTCCGACTAAACTTCGAAACGGCTGGACCTATTTTGCCTAGACTATCATCGGTAGACATCTCATGTGATAGCTATGAGTAGCGAAAATGAGAGATCCGCGCAAAAAAATTAAAATTTATAAAATTATGAACAAAATCGAAAACTCGTTTGCGTTTTAGGAATTAAAATAGCTAGTGCGCAGATACTAGACTTTTTACAGATTGTTCCGAAATTTTATTATGAAAAATTTATTTATTTGGCTGAATTATGTATTTTAACATTGAATATTTTTTTCTATGATCACGGTTAAGTATTTCTACCCGAGTGTTTTTTTATCATTTTATTACAATATGAGACGAGCAAGACGTTCAACCGATGGTAATTAATGCGCCCTGCCCATTACAATGCAGTGCCGCTCAGGTTTCTTGAAAATCCCAAAAATTCTGAGCCGCACTATAACTGCGCTCGTCACCATGAGACACAAGATGTTAAGTCTCATTTGCCCAGTACTTTAACTAGCTGCGGCGCCCTTCAGATCGAAACAATAATGTTTACACATTACTGCTTCACGGCAGAAATAGGCGCCGTTGTGGTACCCATAATCTAGCCGGCATCCTGTGCTAAGGAGCCTCACACTGGTATTAATGTCGCCATTGTAGCGCCACACTGCTTAAAAATAATATTATAATAGTTAAAAAAACGTTTGAGGTAATTTGTTAATTTTCGCTTGCTTAGGCCTATTAAAACAGGATGTAAATTAACTTAGTAAGTTTACTTGCAAAGTTACGTAGGTATTAGCCGATATTGGCATGCAAGTTATTAGATATATATTTTATTTTATGAAATGCTCACATAATGCCTCTATTTATTTACGGTATGTGTGGATTGATGCATCTACTATACTCAATAACTCTTGTGTTTATAAGTATTAATTTACTTTATTTTTTTTTGACTTACTCATGTAAGCCTTTCAGTTTTTAACATTTGAGTATTTTTGTTGCATCACTTTGCATATATTGTAATTGAAATGATTTGTAAAACAACTTAAATGTAAATCTTGACTTAAAAGAGTGGCAATGAGTTTCTTGCTACTTCTTCTCATTAGCTCAACCCTTTACGAAGTAGCGGTAAGTTCAATAAGAAACAATATTTTTATATTTTTTTTTTTTTGAAATTCATAAGTGTCATTTGTGTGACCTACATGAATAATCATGTGTTTTTGAATTTGAATTTGAATAACGAAAGCATTATTTTATAGTTTTAACATCAAGGGCATAGGAACAGAGCCCAAGCCTCAGGGCCCGTATGGAATTAAAAAAGGAGGTTTCGCTATGATACCTTTCAAGAATGTTTTTGAAGAAAAACGCATTTTTAAAATATATGTGGACCGAGAAGAATTTTATGTGAAGACATTATATGAACAAATTAATTCGAAAGAGGTAAATAAATCGCTTTAATATCAACACTAATGTGCTACTTAAAAGTTTATTTTTTATTAAATACTTATGAATAATTCTATGGAAAAGACGAAGGACCCACCCTCCAGGTCACCTCATGGTAAAATCACTGTGGTAAATGATTGTGCAGACTGCAGAGTTCCAGGCACTTACACAGAATCCAATGCATTTTTATTTGCGTATTTAGGCGTATTGCACTTCAAAAACAAATATTTAATAACAGCTCGATACTTGATTTTGCCCATTTTTACAAAAATACTCACATCAACTCACTCAAACATCTGCGCGTCCAAAATGGCCGAAACTTTGGTGAGTACCTAACTGTTGATAGACAAACTACGAAACTCACTAGCTTTTATTTCCGATTGCTGCCATCTTAACGTTGAGGTGTGAAACTTTAACGACCACCCCTTAGTATTTATTATCTAACTAATCATTGACGTGGGGTGTAGTTTTTTTTAATGAAAATAAGGGACGAGACGAGCAGGACGTTCAGCTGATGGTAATTGATACGCCCTGCCCATTACAATACAGTGCCGCAAGAATCCTGATTCTTGAAAAACCCAAAAATTCTGAGCGGCACTACAACTGCGCTCGTCACATTGGGACATAAGATGTTAAGGCTCATTTGCCCAGTAATTTCACTAGTTACGGCGCCCTTCAGACCGAAACACAGTAATGTTTACACATTACTGCTTCACGGCAGAAATAGGCGCCGTTGTGGCACCCATAATCTAGCCGGCATCCTGTGCCTCCCACTGGTGAACTACTTCATAGCAATCGAATACTCACCAAGAATCTGCGACTGTTGACAAAAAATGCGTGACTAACAATTAATTTGATGATTTTACTTTAGGAGAAAACAATTCCTGTCTCTCTTAGCGAAACACTTTACGATATGACGGAGATGCCAAAAGGTTGCCTCACTATAGAGACATATGACCCACCAGAGCCTAAGGTCCAGTGGACATTTTTCCTTCAAGGGCTCTGATAATGTTATTTGTATGAATTAACTAGATATTTATAATTTCAATTGTCTTATTATAATATTAAACGTTTGTATTTCTTATTTGTTTTATTTTATGGCTTTCCTTTTCAGCGATATAAATAATTTTGACCAGTCGTCTAGTCTTCACTTCCAGTAAATCAAGTTTTGTCAATCATCGGCAAATATATTTTTCTTTGATTATGTCAATTCATTTTTTTTATGACAATAAGGGACGAGACGAGCAGGACGTTCAGCTGATGGTAATTGATAAGCCCTGCCCATTACAATGCAGTGCCGTTTAGGATTCTTGGAATACCCAAATATTCTAAGCGGCACTATAATTGCGCTCGTCTCCTTTAGATGTTAAGTCTTATATGCCCAGTAATTTCACTAGCTAAGGCGCCCTTCAGACCGAAACACAGTAATGCTTACCAAATCCTGCTTCACGGCAGAAATAGGCGCCGTTGTGGTACAATTCAATTGGGCATGTTGATTTTTAGACCAACTGCATACAGATTTAACGTTAAATACCTAAGTGGGTGAAATTTATTCAAATAAGTTGTTACTCAAGGACACAACTTCCTATAAGGACAGTGAACACTGCTGCCCATGATCACAATACAAGTAATAGAACATTAGCGTAACTCAGCGGTGTCCGTAATACCCACGTCTGGGCGAAGCGCTAGGGTTGCTACATACAAAAAGACACGGACAGCGACCAGTCTCGGCGGCGTACGGCGTGGCACTCAATAGTTTTGTCTTCCCGAGATTGCTTAGCGGCCGTGTAAATCATGTGTATGTGTGCGTGCGTTGATTCGGGCGCTCTAGTATGAAGTTAAAGTACCTAATATTCTTTCTATAATCGTGTTGTGCCAAAAAGGTTTAGACGTTTTCATTGAGCTCTGAGCCAAAGACAAGAGCCCAGACAGCTTATTTTTTTCTGACACCTCCAACAAATATCGTTAATAATGTATACAAAAACTTAACAAATTATAAACTAAAACCTTCCTCTAGAACAACGCTCCAATGGTGAAAACAGCATGAAAATCGGTACTTACTATAGTTTTTGAGTTAATCGCGAACAGTGTAGTGATAATATAAATTCGCTGATTTGTAAATACACAATTAAAATTCATCAACATGTTCAGTAAGTAGGTAATGTTAAAAATTATAATTATTGGCAAAAAAATAACTAAATAATTATTCTTAGTATTTCAATAATTTACTAAAGGGAAATAAAAGGCAATAATTTGAAATGATATCCATTTTATTACCAATCCTTCACACTAAACTCTTGCACAACATCATCCTTATCTGGAACATCGTCTGCTGTTTCAATAATTGGTTTCTTCAATTTCTTATTCTTTTTTATTTTAGATTTAAGTTTCTTGGCTTTCGGTTTTTGGGGCTCTTCCTCAAGTTCTAATTTAGTTTCCTCTCCCTCACTGTCTGACGGAAATAGGACTAAAGGTCCTTTCTTTTCTTCTTGTATCTTTTCTTCACTTTCAATTATTTTTGGTCTCTTAATCATCGGTAACTCTCCAGCCATTTCGTCATTCTTTGAAACTTTCTTTCTCTTTTGAATTTTATTTATTTTGCTCCAGTTTTCGAAAAATGATATTAATGGTGTGCCTTTAACTTTAATTCTAGCTTCCCAAGCTGCAACCATTTTCTCGTCGCTCAAAGCGAAACTAATCTTAGACCTTTCCCTCTCAATATATTTTGAATTTTCCTCAATCTTTTCTAGTAACTGTCTCATCTTTTTTGTATAATTTGCAACTGAACAAGATTTCAAGAATTGTTTAATCTAAAATAAAAATAAACTATTACTACGTATAATTTTTTTAAAATAGCCTAACAGCGATTACAGGAATTTTCGGATTTTATGGGAAAAAGGTGCGTTGCTACCACATGATTTTGAGAAAATGGAACTGGTGTTATTTTGGGACTACAGTCACTCAAATTGGTTTGCCAATTTTAGATTTGCAAGAGCGACATCTCAAGTCAATTTCCTAATATGCAATTATTGGGGTTGAGCTGGTTATCAACTGTAAAATAGATACTGAAGGTGAAGGGTTACCAACCTAAAGGTTCAACAAAACAAACAAGATTTTATCAACGATACGTCACTCGAACGGTAGGCTCAGTTGAAAGAGCCCTCGCACAGAACGCGAGGCGTCACGCGTTTGAATCCCGCATCATTCCACATCAAACATCACATTTTAAGGAATTCGTGTTCAAAGTTTAAAAAAATATTAGTGTATTCCATACATGTTGGGCTACAAAGTCATGATGTCATTTAAAGAGTGACAGGAGACAGACATGTAGGGCTGCCATTTTTTGTCAGTCCGTTAATATGAATAACATGACCAGTTTTTTATTCTAAACTAAATTTCGACATGATTGTGGTTTGGAACGTTTTTCTTCTTACATCCAATTATGGATATCCACAAAATAACACCTAATTCAATAAAATTACCTTGTTTCTCTATAATTCATTAATTTTGTGATACTTACTTGTAAAGTTGCAAGAAGCATTAGATCTGGGAATGCAATTCTGTGTGACTCATTCGTAGAGTATTCCAATAGCAATGCATACACTCGCTCAATAACTGAATCCTTGAAGCCATTCTCTGATAGTTGAGACTTGGCGAGGCGTAGAATGCAAGAAAAATCCAGCGGTTTCATGGACACTTTCTTGTGTTTTTTGTTGAAATCATATGTAGATAAAACCTTAAAATAAAAACATTTACTTCATTCATTCGCATGAACATAATAATAAACTGGAGCCCTATTACCACAATCAAAATACGATGTTTCGATTGACGGATCGTACATTTCCCTATTACGAAAGTGTTTCGGATCCGAAGATCGATACGAAGTTCGCGATTAGACATTTTGTCTTTCGTTTACCTTATTCCCAAATTCAATTGACATTTACTTTTTATGGTTATGTCTATGGTTCCGAAACGAAATCCATCCGCAATATTCGGATCCGAAGTACTTTGGTAATAGGATTTAATTCGAAGTTCGTCGTTCTTTCGTTTCGGACCGAAACTACGGCTTTCGATTTTGGTAATAGACCTCCTGTAACGTAAGTTATAAAGAAATGATGATGAATACCAAGATTATTTTTGCATACACTCACGCCTTGTTCCCGTTTAGGTAGGCAGAGACAATAGAATGCCACTTTCTTCTATCCTTACAAAATTAACGCCCTTCCTCTACTCTTTTCATACATGCTCGCCGGTTGCGGGTGCTCCGGACCATTCCTTTGCTCAAAACGTACCCAATTTGGTCGGCGAATGTTCTATGAGGTCTACCGCGACAGACTTGCCCACACACACTTGCCTTATATATTTGATGCGTCATTCTTTCTTCACTCATTCGCTCCACGTGTCCTAACCATTTCAGCATTCCTTTTTCAGTCTTTGTCACAACATCTTCTTTCAAACCACAGCACGCTCGTATTACCGCATTCGGAATTCTATCAATCAGTCTTACCCCACATATACTACGCAGTGATCGCATCTCAACTGCGTTGATTCTGCTCCCGTTCAAGCAGTCCATCATTTGTTGCAACTCATTCACCGATGATGAAAAAACCCTTCCACATTGATTCCACATTGCATTTCTCTCATATCATTAATGCATCTATCCATGAATAGGTTGAACAATAAGGCGAGGATACACAACCTTGTCTGACACCTTTGGAGATACCAAACCAGCCCATATAGGCACCATTAATACAAACACAGGCTTGAGAATCCCTGCTGTACAGAGATTTCAGAGCCCTTATCAGAAAATTGTCCACCATATACATAGATAAAACCAAAATACAACCTAGGTAGAAAATTTTACATACCTCTGTCAAATACGGTAGAACTGGAATAAAATTATCTGTATCCTTTGATAAATTAATTAGGATCTCAACACAATGGAATCGTAGGGGATAGTACTGATGTGTGGGCACCAATCTTATTGTATTTGTTATAACCATCACTAATGGATACAGGAGCGGTTCCAATTGTGTTTTGTTTGAAGTAGCTGAAATCAGATCGGCCCACAGATGCAACGAATTAACAAACTGCCAATTGTAAACCGCTTGGCGGTTCTCTATCTTTTGCACCACAATTGCATTCCTTAAATGTATAGCCAATTGTCTTATATACAGAAAAACATGTTGATATGAAACATTAAGGTCCAAAGCAAACATTTCCACAAGAGATCTCCTCATGAAGTTTATTCCTGGCCAACTGGTTGGGCTCACAAACTTGCAGTTCTTCACATATGTCAAGTACATAGCTTTCAAAACCATATCAAGCAAAGTTGTTTGTTGGTTTCTTGTAATTCTGAGAATACTTAAAAATGCAAGCACTCTTACTGTTTCTTCCCCTCTCGACCAATGTGATAAAAGTTTTTTTAACGCTAGTTTAGATATTCTACTAAAACAGGCAATGTACAATGACATCTGGTGTAAGTGCTTCAGTAGCACTGTCAATATATTATCTGATGTGACACCACTTAGAAGTTTTAATAGATCTTTCAGATATGCTATTAGTGATCCCTTGATTTTTCCAAAGTTCTTGCACTTTTGTGGGTCTTTTCCAGATTGCTCAAGGCCTAAGTATTTCTTAAGTGCAGGTGGCAGATATAATACACACATCTGAATAACTGCATTGAAAACAGATGAACCTGAAAGGCAATTTACATTTATTATAAGCAAAATTTCAAGCAAAGGCAAAACATTCATATTAAGTTATAAATTACACCAGTAAAAACAATAATTATGAATAAAGAAAAATTAATAATGATTAATATAAACCCAGTATATTAGATAAAGTCATATTTTTAATATGACAAGTCAATCAACTGTGATAGTGCTGACATTCAAAATTTGTCAGCTAACTTGGTCTTATTAACCTATCAAGTGTGTGTGTGGTGTCAAGTGTCAAGAGCTCCTAGGCCCAAGTGTGTCACCAGGCCGCGGGGTGCAGGCAATGAGAGGTTATAATTCAGCGTTAGTAAGAAACTTACCTTCTACTTTATATTCTCCAGCTGAAGCTCCATCATCACTGGTAGCTCTTACCATAGCAGCATTAAACATCTTTATAACTGTAACTAATGTGCTTCGCTTCACGGCACCTTCCGTCTGCAGTTTAGACTGCCATTGAGATACCATTTTCAGAGTCACTTTTCCTTTAACTGGTTTTGCATCCACATCCTGAAATTAGTAAAGAATAATGAGACTAAGTAAGACTAGTAGTAAAAATTAGGTTAATACAAGTTGCACTTGGTAAGTTACCAAGTAGATAAATAATGACACATTGAATCTAATTATTTACCTATTTGCCTATAACTATAAAATTTTGTTTGATCTCACTTAATGAAAAAGACAAAAGAAAAAATTTAAGACAGAATGTGCTATGCATATTTCATTTATTGATGTAAGAAACTAACAATGAATAATGTTACTTCAAGTTATTTTAATACATCATTTAGAGGTATATTTTGACTACCATTAAAAGTGTTTTAGTTATTTATTTACTTTATTGTAAACAAAAACAGAAACAATAAAATTATAGTCTAATAGCCCGTGAATGTCTGGCAAGGGGTTGGAACTATCGTGTCTGTCCTATGAGGAAACATCATCTAAGTACTTATTACCCAAGCATGAGGGTGGCACTGAAAATTTCGGGAATGAAGGAAGTGACACAACATTACTATTTAAAAATGTATTTATTGCTTTTCGAAGTATCCTCCGCGAAATTTGACACATTTTTCCATACGATGGAACCAATCATTGAAGCAAACATTCCATTCGGAAGTTGGGGTCTCCAAAATGGCCGTTTTGTAGGCGTCCATAGCTTCTTCAGGTGATGAAAATCTCTGACCACGCAATTTATTCTTTATTTTAGGGAAAGTATAGGAATCATTAGGGCTTAGGTCGGGGCTGCACGGCGGATGGTCTAATAATTCTATGTTTTCTTCCTCTAAAAACTCTTTTGTTCTGTGCGCGGTGTGAGAACTCGCATTGTCGTGATGGAGGATGATGCGGCGGTTGCAGTTCTCTTTACGGAGTTTAGAAACGACCTGTGGCAAATAGCATGCCTTTCTGCATTAACCGTTCTTTGTCCCTCAAGAGGAATAGTCGCAGCATGGCCGGTTTTCGAACAGCCAAACTCGTGACTGGTTTTTTGTTTCGGGTTCGTACGCGTATATCCAGGATTCGTCACCTGATACGATGTTGTATACAGCATTTGAGGATCCTGCGTGGAATCTTTCGAGAGTTCTGACGCACCAAGTAACGCGAGCCGTTTTTGGCTCTTCACAGAGCAAATGCGGTATCCATCGGGAAAACAAGTTTATTACACCTAATTGTTCATGCAAGATTTAGAGTATTTGACTCTTGCCAATGTCTAAAGTTGCCTGAATTAAGCGGTATGTTAAATGTCGATCTTCCTCGATCAGCTTACGCACAGCATCAACGTTTTCTTTGGTGACTGCAGTTTTTGGACGACCTTGACGGGGATCATCACTGAGCTTGACACGTCCACATTGAAATTCAGCAAACCAGCGATTTTGGTTTGCTGAATTTCAACGTGGTGAATTGTGGTTTTAGATAGGGCTTCATCACCAAATGCAGAAATCATCCGGTCAACACACTGTTTTTGTGTTAAACCACTTCGAGTCATGATAAATCATCGCTCTAGAATTTTCTCAAGTCAATTCCATTTTATCAACAACTAAACAAGTTTGATAAGACCTTGTGACAAGACCAAGAATCTTTTTTAAATAAATAAATGGTATTCGATTTTTAAAACCAAGGAGTTTTCAACTATAAAGATTTTAATATGACAGGAACAGTGGAAATATTCCATTCCCGATACTTTTAGTGCAGCCTATGTATTATATATAAAAATCAGCTTTTGTAATATGACATAAGAAAAATTATAATTTCAAGAACATTAAGGGTGTCTGGCAAGGGGTTGCCACAATGTCAAGTGTTTGGCAATGAATAGCTTGATTTTTAATAATATTCTAAAGATAATATCGAAAATCACATTTCATTATTCGATGTACTTAGATCGGTATTTTACACACCTTTAGTACAGTTTACCGGCCAAAGCCGCTGTAACCCGAACTCCATAATGGTCCATAGTTCTTACCTGTGTTGGGAGCATGTGCTGACAAACTTTTAGCTTTTATTAATTACATAGGTCTGGGGTTCACGAGCTCTTGCTCTATTAAATACACATTCAAATTATAACTAACTACGATAATTACAATTGTTCCCTTGGAATGTCTCACTGAACATAGATGTTGAAGATAAAAGCGACATCTGCTTAGGTGCACGTATGCACTTACAATTTACAATAAAAATTAATCACAGTAAAGGTAAGCAATACTTAGAAAAGTAAGTAAAACTTCAAAAAAGATTATATATATATATATATTGCAAAAATAAGATTAAAGTTTAAATAGAACTGAATTAATTTTTATAATTACAATATTTTTTCCTACAGCCATGTTCCCGATGGTAATTGTTTGTTAGGGTTTATAATGTCTTTGGGGTTTGACAGCCTACCGGGTTTATTTCAAGTTTACCTTCTCTAAGATTGGAGACGTCAAAAGCTTGATGATAGTACGGACGTCAAAATACCTTAGTCGGCTTTTACGATGCCTCGGTAAGAGTGAGGGAGGTCTATTTTACTCTGCCGGATACCCCACGACACATTTTGAGAAAAGGAGAGGTCCGAAGCACCCGCAACCGGCTAGCATGTATGAAAATAGTTATGAATGTAGAGGAAGCGCGTGAGGTTTGTAAGGTTAGAAGCAAATGCCATTCTATTGTCTCTGCCTACCCCGACGGGAACAAGGCGTGAGTGTGTGTGTGTGTGTGTGGGTTATTTTATAATTAGTTTAATATGTAAAAAGGGATCACGAAATCATGTCAATTTTATTCAATGTGAGATTATTGAGTGTACTCATTCTGTGAATGTTTATTATTGATGATTGATTGGTCCTAGTTTTAGTGATGTGGAATAAGTTTTCTCGCCATTACAATTGTTTTATTAAATAGAAATAGATCAAATATATATTGGCCAACCAACCTCAAAGTCACTCTCATCACTATCACCTTTGAGCTCACTAGGTTGATGAATCTTATCATCTTCGTCATCATCCTCTTTTTCTGACAAATTATCGTCATCAGAAGCCACATCAAAATTCAAAAGATTTTCATCATTTTCTTCCAGAAAATTATAAAAATCTGGGTCAATTTTCTTTAGTTTTTCTAATGACTTTTTGTGCTTTTCTGGGTTTAGCTCTTCCTCTGAATCGATACCTGTAACGATAATAATTTAATATACAAATCACCAATAATGTTTATGTTGTATTATTTGATATTTTAATAAAAAATATTTTTATTATATTATAAACATTCACCTGACTCATTTGACGAAGACATTGTTTGCGTAATATATACTCGATTAGGTCTAAAATAAACAGCTTATTCGATAGTAATAACTTATTATCTTTTAATTAATATTTATAGATTTTAATTTTAATAGCCCCACGTGGATTTGACATTAAAGCTTTTGACTTTTGAGTTTTGATTTTTTTTTAATTTTATGGCCTCGGCCTTTAAGTTCAGTCTAGGGAAAATATCAATTTAAAAAAATCAAAACAATAATTTTATCCAACAAGTTTCATACATATCTGCAGCAAGTATTATATTTCTGTATTTTTAAACACTACATAAAACTTTAGACTTGAAACTTGACAATTACATATAATAAACCTTGGTGTAAACGAGTACTTTTTTTTATGGAAAAGGAGGACAAACGAGCGTACGGGTCACCTGGTGTTAAGTGATCACAGCCGCCCACTTTCTCTTGCAACACCAGAGGAATTACAGGAAAGTTTTTGGAAGGTGTACGCGCTTTTTTTTAAGGTACCCATGTCGCATCATCCCGGAAACACCGCACAAGGAAGTTCATTCCACAGTTTTGTAGAACGTGGAAGAAAGCTCGTTGGAAACTGCACTGTGGAGGACCGCCACACATCCAGATGGCGGAGATTATATCCTAACTTTTTTTTTATTTATTTATTTATCATATTACATATACCGATATAAAACTAGGTCAAATTAACATCTAAAAAAACCACAGAGGTTAACAAGTAATGCTAATAACACTTAATATACGTCACAACTCAACAACAACTTATGCTATAAATTAAATGAACACAGTGAAAATATTATAAAAGACTTAAAAACGAATAAATATAACTTATAAATATGACTTAGCAGGTTCAAATTCTCTTAGCTGCTATAACTTATGTAATAGGTAATCCTTTATTCTATAATTAATGTTTTTAGTATTTAAATTTTGCCGCTCAATGAAGGGTAGCTCATTTAGCAAGCGAGGTATTAGGTAATCGGCAGTTCGTTCGCCGTACACGTTGCAGGCCCGGAGAATCGACAACCGGTTCTGGGTTATGGCTCTTGTTTGTATAGGATGTTCTATCTTTTGCAATCTTATTTTTTCATTAAAAAAGTATTGGCTTAATAGCATTTGCTTAACTTTATGATAAATGGGCAAGATATTGCAATGTTTAAATATTTCATTTTCGTTTTGTTTTGATTTTCAAAACATATTTGCAGATAATGTATTTTTCAAAATTTTAATTGAAGATTGTATATTTGCTTCAGATATGAGGAATATGTACGGCCATAGCTTGTTAGGCCATATTGAATATAGGATTCCGCTAATGAATTATAAAGCATAATTTTTACTTTAAAGGGAATTCTATTTTTTAATATTTGTATATTTCCTAGGAACTGGCGTAACTTATTGCTAATGTGTTCGATGTGGTAGCTCCAGTTGAATTTTGAATCAATTATTAGGCCAAGCTATTTATGTGTATCCACTATATCAATTGCAGGACACCTACAAGTTCCTAGCCCATGCAGACAATTATGATTGTGTGAAATTATAGATTTTGATGTAGGGTGCTTGATGTAGGGTGATTTGATAACCATGAGCTTAGTTTTACTAATGTTTAGTACTAAACCAGCATCATGACACCATTTAGTTATCGTGTCAAGTCAGACTGAAGATCTTCACATGCTCTATGGATCTTTACTTGACACAATAAGGCAAGTGTCATCTGCAAATTGGTAACACGTGCTGTATTTTAGGCAGTTTCCCAAATCGTTCACATACGATAAAAAGTGTAGGGGACCCAGGACTGATCCTTGAGCCGTTCCCTCAGTCACCATTTTGGGGTCACTGTATGTATTTTGTACTTTAACAGTAAATGTACGATTTGTGAGATAATTTTTGCACCACTTTAGTAACGGACCCCTGATTCCACCATCATCTAGATTTTGGATTAGTTGTTCATGCTGCAATGTTTCAAATGCCCGCGAAAAGTCAATAAATAGGGCCAGTACAATTTTTTTGTTGTTTAAGTGAGCATTTACCTCGTCAGTGAAAGAACATAGGAGGTCTGTTGCACTTTTACCCGCTTGAAACCCAAATTGATTGCTACTAATTACCTCTTTCTTTTGATAGAATTGATGAACCTGATCACACACGATTCTTTCTATGATTTTGTCAATTGCAATAGTGGCGTGTCGTGCAAAGGTGTAATTCAGTGGTAGGAATCAGGTGAAACAGCTCTTCGGAACACTCCGCATGATACATGCGGTAGAGGACACACAATGAAGCGATGTCTCTACGCAACACCAAGTGATCCAGCAGTTTACAGAGCACTGGGTCCCGACAATTCGAGCTGTTCTGCGTTGCACGCGGTCAAATGGATCGAGCTGATACTGGGGTGCGCCAGACTAGAGATGACAGCAATACTCAATATGAGACCGGACCTGCGCTTTGCACAGCGCTAGAATGTGGGCCGACTTGAAGTATTGCCGTGCTCTATTTATGACGCCCAGTTTCTTCGAAGCGAATTTGGCTTTGCTCTCCAGAGGGCCGTGGAATTGGCAATCGCTCGAGATATCGAGACCCAGAATTCCGATACTAGGCGCGGCTGTAAGGGAAGTGTTGTCGAAGAGCGGTGATACGACAAATGGGATTTTTTTAGTGGTGAACGCGCAAACTTGAGTCACCTGGGGGTAAAATTGGACAAGGTTCAATTTACCCCATTCTGCGACCTTCTCAAGAGAGGACTCCATAGAAGACACAAGTTTCTCCCGGCACTGGTCGACGATTTCTCGAGATCTGCATGGCCCTTGTACGGCATCGCCCGTGCTGCGTTCACGGGCTTAGGATTCGAGCAATACCCGTCGATAACGACCTAAATGCTGCGGCCAGTGAGGAAGCTGGAGATCCACTTGCATAAGCTCTCGGGAAACCCAAGTGATGGAAATTTTGCGAGAAGCGCCTTGTGCCATATACGATCAAAGGCCTTCGGTACATCCAGACTAACTGCCAGGCCTTCCCCCTTGCTTTCAATAACCGCCGCCCATCTCTGTGTTAGGTATACCAGAAGATCACCTGCCGATTGACCATGGTGAAAGCCGTACTGTCGGTCGTTGATCAACTGGTGTTGTTAAAATAAATAAAATAAAATTATATTTCGTTACCAAAATTATTATAAGAATTTTTTATCGTTACACCAGATCCATAGTATGGCTTATCATTGATGATTATGTATACTACTACACGTTATGTATATTAGTGTCAATAATCTAAGATTCTAGTCCTTTCCGGGACAATCATTGTATTTTCTAGAAAGTAGAAACGTCAAACTTCAAACTCAAGTCTCAAAGTCAAACCGTAAGAAAACAAATATTTCCGTGGTATTTCGTAATTCAATTCATTATCATTTAGCAACGAACTGCGAAGATATAATTATTAACGCAACGCCTATAATAATATATCTGTTTCAATCTAAATTGAAGTCTTAGTAAACTTTTAACTACGAATCAACATAAAAATCATAACAAGAAATCACTAACTTTTGATTAGTAATCGTCTACCCGGTGAGTTAATTTAAGCTTAATTTAAGCTATATTATTGAATGAAAAAGATTTTAGTTTACTTAACATTAAAATTTTCGTGAACTAAAAAATTGATTGCAGGTTGCATCATGTTATCGCGAATGTGCGTAGCTCGATCTGCTTTGCATGTCACTCAGTCATTAAAAACGCCTGTGCCGCAGAAGTTTGTACCTCGAAACTACGTAATAAGGAATTATGCACGGGAAACCAGATCCCGTGTTGCTACAAGGACTCAACCAACAATATGGGAAAGGCTGATGGCTCCAGCTGGTCCCAATGGTAAAGAGTGAAATTTAATTACATAATGTTAACACATGTTTTTAAATAAAAATTAATTACTTCTAAATTATGACTGCTCATTTAATCTTCTAGCTTTCAGTATGGGAAAAGGTGCATTGGCTGGAGCTTCTGCTATTGGACTAGTGGCTCTTTGTTATTATGGTTCTGGAGTAAAACCAGGCACTCTACAGGAGGCACAGTAAGTACTGAAAAAAAAAACAATCAGTCCTAGGACTTGATGAAATGAAAACTTGTAATAATAGCTTCGCAAAATTGTTAACATTAATATTGGGATGTGAAGAAATATAATATTAGGAAGTAATTTTTATTAGGTTTTTTTCTGTCTACATATATATGTGTATATAAATAATATTGTTATTATTTATTGTACTGTTTTACATGAATAGAATGACTATTACATAATATGAAATAAGTGCAAATAAATTTAGAAATACATATCTTTAACTTTATAAAACTTTGTATAGTGTATTTTCAACATCATTTTCATCATTCATAATTAATAAACTTTTCACATTATTGCATGTCACACAATTTCAACATGTTTCAGCTTTCTTATACCAGTCCTCAATACTTTTGAGCTACTGTTAACTGACTGAAAGTTATCATACGTTATATTGATCAAGAAACACAGCCAGTTTAATTGTATCAAAATAGAAAATTGAAATTTTTTATTTATAATACATGTCTTCTATATTTTAACTGATCTTGAATTGTTTTTAGCCTCTGGCCTCAATATGTAAAGGATAGAATCAAAGCAACATATGGCTACATAGCTGGATCATTGATAGTGACTGCAGGCAGTGCTATTACCGTGTTCAGGACTCCTGCACTGCTTAACTTAGTGGCTCGCAATGGTTGGATGGTATGCATTTTGTTTATTGATATCCTCATACACTGGGTGTCTGGCTCACCCCAGTATCAGCTCGATCCATTTGACCATGTGCAACGTAGAGCAGCCCGAATCGTGGGGGACCCAGTGCTCTGATCACTTGGTGTTGCGTAGAGAAGTCACTTCATTGTGTGTCTTCTACCACATTTATCATGGGGAGTGTTCCGAAGAGCTGTTTAACCTGGTTCCTGCCGCCGAATTCAACCTTCGCACAACATGCCACAAGTTAGGATATCATCCTCACTATCTGGATGTGTGGCGGTCCTCCACAGTGCGGTTTTCAAGGAGCTTTCTTCCACGTACTACAAAGCTGTGGAATGAGCTTCCTTGTGCGGTGTTTTTGGAACGATATGACATGGGTACCTTCAAATAAAGCGCGTACACCTTCCTTAAAGGCCGGCAACGCTCCCGTGATTCCTCTGGTGTTGCGGTAGATTGTGGGCGGCGGTGATCACTCAACAACAGGTGACTCGTATGCTCATTTGTCCTCCATAAAAAAAAATACATCCTAATTATACTCTTTAATTCTAAACTTGAGGGACTCTTCAAAATTTTTGAGAGAATATAAATAAATCTTTGAATTATGAAGTGCTGATCTATTATTATTTATTAACTGCTATTCTTTAACATTGACATAAGTTTAGGGGTACATTCATTCTTTTGCAATATCACCATTCTGCCTCTACTTTTCAATAAACTGTTTCCGCAATTGTTTTACAAAGCATTTATACTTTTTACGACTCACAACTAATGCAAACTTTTAATATGTATACAACAAACGAAAGAGTAACAGTAACTGAAACATTACTACATAAAGTAGTTTGTGCGAAAGGGTGTGTCAAACAAATCATAACAAAAAAAAGCCCCCTGTATGATGGGACAACTTTGAACTTTTCTCAAAATGCACTTATAATCTTTCTCTCTGCAATGTTGAATTGTCCGAGTGTTTGATGCTGATGAGTTTGAATTAACAAGTAGTTTTGTTACGTAGCAATGATATTTCATTCCAATTACAAAGTGCATAAAAATTTATGGATTTAGTTCGAAATATATGGAGACTTTGTTGGGGACTCATGATAAGTGTGGAGAGCTTCAAATTATAGCAAATTTGAATTAAAGAGAGTGGATTGTATGTACATTTTGATATCTTTAGAGGACTTCTTGACCAAGTGATGTATTCCCCACTTACTTTTTCCCACCCCATATATACCCCACGTACGGGTCACCTGTTGTTAAGTGATCACCGCCGCCCACAATCACTTGCAACACCAGAGGAATCACACGAGCGTTGCCGGCCTTAAAGGAAGGTGTATGCGCTTTCTTTGAAGGTACCCATGTCGTATCGTCCCGGAAACACCGCACAAGGAAGTTCATTCCACAGCTTTGTAGTACGTGGAAGAAAGCTCCTTGAATACCGCACTGTGGAGGACCACCACACATCCAGATGGTGAGGATGATAACCTAACTTGTGGCGTGTCGTGCGAAGGTGGAATTCGGCGGCAGGAATCAGGTTAAACAGCTCTTCGGAACACTCCCCGTGATAAATGCGGTAGAATACACACAATGAAGCGACGTCTCTACGCAACGCCAAGTGATCCAGCCGTTAAATTGCAATTGATTCTTTGAAAAACCATGGTGCTTAGACTATGGCTCTTAGTAATATAATACCATTTATTAAGTTTCCAATAAAGTACTGATAATCACTTATAATCAGAATCTTGTAGTTCTTGTTCCGTTTAAAACAAAAATTAATTATTTTGCAGTCAATCATAGCAACAATGGCTTTGATGATTGGTTCTGGAATGGTTGTCCGCGGCATGGATTACACTCCTGGTTTTGGCGCTAAGCAGGTGGCCTGGATGGTCCACACTGGGATCATGGGAGCTGTCATTGCTCCTATTTGCTTCCTTGGTGGACCAATACTTATGCGAGCTGCCTGGTAATAACTAACAATTATTTTTATATTTAACTTACATATTTATTTATTTATGGTGTATGTGGATGATGCAGCTACTGTACTCAATAACTTTTGTATTAATTTACATTTATTTTTTTGACTTACTCGTTTAAGACATTGACTATTTGACGTTTGAGTGTGTCTGTTGCATCATTTTACATATTGTATTGTAATTTGAAATGATTTGTAAATCGATGTACTTAAATGTAAATCTTGGTATAAAAGAGTGGCAATGAGTTTCTTACTACTTCTTCTCATTAGCTCAACCCTTTACGAAGTAGCGGTAGATTCAATAAGATTTTTTTTTTGACATTCATAAGTGTCATTTCCGTGACCTACTTGAATAAACTGATTTTGATTTTATTTGATTTATTATATATTTACAGCATCACATGTGCCTCTTGCCGGTTTTCCCCCCTTATATATCAAAACAGATATAATAAGTAAATTACCCTTATAACTCCTGTGCATTTTAACTTGAGCATTGCAGAGCTTTGCAAATTTGTCATAAGCTTGTCGTTTATTATTTTTGCAAATGCTGGGTTAAGTCCGGAAGATCACGTCGAACTTCGAATATTCGCGAAAGTTATAGAAATCGATAGGCAAACCACATGTAAATAGGTAGACCGCCGTAATAGATTCCCGAGCTACCTAACTTTTTATTATTGATTACTTAACCTAACCTAAACTCTTCGAGAACATTTGAGAATAATCCTTACTTGTATAAATATTGGCGTAATTGTTTGGGTCAGGTAAGAAGTGTATTGGTGACTGTGATGTGTAATAAATTCTTAAAATGCATTTATTTTCTCAAAATGGATTCTTTTAAAATTCTTTTTGATGTCATTTCTAATATACTGGATACTACTACCAGATACTATTTGCGGAATTATACTAGTGTCTTCCCAAGCCTGTAGTCCAGACATGTAACAATATAATCATGATCAAATCATGGTCACTCAGAGGGTTATGCTCGGAGTTTCTCTGCGAGATCGAATCAGAAATGAGGAGATCCGAAGGAGAACGAAAGTCACTGACATAGCTCAAATGATTGAAATTGAAGTGGCAGTGGGCTGGGCACATACCTAGTTCGACAGACAAAAAATAAAAAAATAAAAAACCTAGTACTATTTGACATTTGTAGAAAAAAATAATATTGTATTATAGTACGTTTAAATACAACCAATGCAAGTAATATTATACCGCATAATTATTTACGTAAATAACGTGTAGGTAATTAAATATCATAAAATTATTTTTATACAACCAGAGATAAATTATTTGTATATTTAAAAATTGTATATTGAGATTTATTTAAATCTCGTCCAATTGTTGTGGTTCAGTAGACATGGGTTACAAGAGGCTTGGTAGTTGAAGTATGATACATATGGTCTAGTTGACCAGCTAACGTCAGGGTGTCGAATTTGCGTGACGGTGTGGCCGTGTGCGCGCGCATCGTAATACCTCACTCTGATAATTTCCCTAACGAGCCAAATAAAAGTATAACTTCAAAAATGTACGGCTATGAGTTATTTATAATTTGAACATTAAAAATTTTGCTTTCCCACATTTATATTAAACTAGCTGACCCGACAGACGTTGTTCTCTAGATAATAAAATTAAAATACTGTTTTATAGGATGCGCCAATAATAATATTTCAAAACATCAAGAATTATTTCGTAAAAAATGCTCCCTGTTGTTATAATGAGATTGTTTCAGAGCGGAACTGTCAAACCGTGCGTCAATAAATTCTCAAAGAAAATATGTATATACAAAACAAATATTGGAAATAAAACTAATTATGGGTCCCAAATCGAAATAAAAAGTATCCCATCTCTCAAGTTGGACTAAACTGCACTCCATGAAGTAATCACCATTAAAATCCGTTTATTCATTTAGGAGTCCATCGCGGACAAACAACGTGTCACGTAATTTATATATATTAAGATTAAGATTAAATCATGTGTTATAACTTTATTTAAGGTATACTGCTGGTGTAGTGGGGGGTTTAAGCACAATAGCAATCTGCGCGCCCTCTGGCGAGTTCCTCAACATGCGCGCGCCTCTAGCCATGGGACTGGGTGCTGTGTTTGCTGCATCAGTGGCTGGCATGTTCCTTCCTCCCACCACTGCACTTGGAGCTGGTAACAATTACAATTATTCTATACCATACTTCGTGTTTTGATGACTGTACAAGGGGTGGTAATTTTAGCACACACAATTCTTGTAATCACTGTATTTGGGGAGAGTTTTCACTTAGAATTCACAATATGTAATTAATGCTCCAGAACTTAGCGCTCTAGCTTATATAGGGCATTACAGCCAACTGTGATAATGGTACCAACTATTAGTTGGTAGCACTATCACGGTTCAACTTAAAGTTAATTTAACTAAAGATCCGAATAATTTATGCGATAACTATAAGTTATTTATAATCATCTTTTAACTGAAGTGATAAAATAACATTAACTTCTTCTCTTTCTTTTCGCTCAGAATGTGTCCAGTCCATTTCGACTTTTGCCTTTGAAACATCTTGTGTGCGTTTTTGAATTTTGTCTGACTCTTAATGCTTTCTAACTTTACTTTGTCTCGTCTCCTAGCTCCAATTACGCTCCTTTCTATGGAGTTTTGGCACACTTTAACTTTTTCTGAGAGATGGTCTGTTAGAGCCCAAGTTTGACATCCATATGTTAGACATGGGAGTATACACTATATCAAATAAGTAGGTACTTGTAATTTCTTACAAGACAGTACAGATCAGATTGTCAGGTCCTAATATTTTTAAGGTTAGTATAAGCCATTATCCCAACTGTTTTTTTAATAAACGCCAAGTAAAGTTATTCCAGATTTAAATCTTTTTGCCTTTATCTTACCTTTGTCACTACAGAATTACATGACTGGAAGAAGTAATTTTAAACTTGGAGTAACTTTACATTTTACGAATTTATTAGACCACAAAATATGTATTTAATATAATAATGTTTTTCAGGACTTTATTCACTCAGTCTGTATGGCGGTCTGATAGTATTCGGCGGGTTCTTGTTGTATGATACACAGGCAATCATTAAACGAGCTGAGATGCACCCAACATATGGATTCCAGCCCTACGATCCGATTAACTCGTGAGTATCCGCAATAAAAACTATAAATATTATGTTACATATCTATGCAGGCTTAGAATAATATCGCTTAGAACGTGAGTATGCCCAAGCGAAATGAAGCAGTTTCAATTTGGTCTTTGATGACCACATCCGTTTCCCGCCGCGTCAGTTGTCATTCTGTCAACTTCCAGGACAATCAGTGCGCAAAATTTAATTGAAAAATAACTTTGTTTTTTTTATAATAAATGGCTCCGTCGACTGAATGTCGACGATTCGGCCGACGTCAAGGTGGAGAGATTTTTTATTTTAATTTAGCTGATTGAAGTATATAAAAAGCTGATTAAAAGGAAATGATCGGTTGATATAGCTGTGGGTTTTTTTTGTGAACTGAAGAATAGGCAACTAGAGTTAGTATGGTTAGTAATAAACACCCATACTATTAACTAAGGTAGTTAAGCTTGGATTTCAAAAATGATCCCAAATTCGTTCTCTGCACCCTCGAGAACCTCGTATACGATATCCATCTGGTTGCAATCATAATTTTGCGCGGCGGCCATCTTGGATTTCAAAAATGATCCCAATTTCGCTCTCTGCACCCTAGAAATCCTCGGATATAGCTGGGAACGGCTCCTCTAGCATCTCACAACGATTCTAAAGAACTTCTTTACTTATACTTCAAAAATTGTTGCAACAATAATTAAATACGTGATGTTTTAATTAAATTCTTAATTTATATTTTATTTCTTCTTTCTTACAAGTTACTGATTTAGGGAAATGTCTATTCACTTGCAACATTATTTGGCTGTCTGTGTGCGTGTTGGCGAGTGTAAGTACGTGATGCTCACGCACACATTAATTATAATGTTACTTCTATATTGACAGGAACTATGAATGAAACTATCGTTCTGAGCGTTATTATTCTATGTATGCAGGTATTGTAGTGTCCATAAATAAACAATTTATTCATATATTTGACCAACTGAACACAGGAGAGACTGCTTACAACCGGACAGATTGCTGGTGTAATGCAATAATACAAAATTGATGAAAAGTGAAGTCACAGATGAGTAGAGTGATAGTTTATAAAACAAATATAGTATTTATTTATACTTGTACTAAAAAAATAGTATATTTTAAAATATTGGAACTTGTATGCAACCTATTTACACTTACCCGGTCCTCACTTGGATTATTCAATTATCAATGTGTAAGCATTACTGTGTTTCGGTCTGAAGGACTCTGTAGCTAGTGAAATTACTGGGCAAATGAGACTTGATAACTTACGTCTCAAGGTGACGAGCGCAGTTGTGGTGCCATTCAGAATTTAAGGGTTTTTCAATAATCCTCAGCGGCACTGCATTGTAATGGGTAGGGCGTATCAATTACCATCAGTTGAACCTTCTGCTCGTCTCGTCGCTTATTTTCATAAAAGTAAAAAAACACTTAGAAACTACATACTACATTGGCGTTGCGTAGAGACGTCGCTTCATTGTGTGTCTTCTACCGCATTATCACGGGGAGTGTTCCGAAGAGCTGTTTAACCTGATTACTGCCGCCGAATTTCACCTTCGCACGACACGCCACAAGTTAGGATATCATCCCCACCATCTGGATGTGTGGCGGTCCTCCACAGTGCGGTTTTCAAGAAGCATTCTCTCTCGTACTACAAAGCTGTGGAATGAGCTTCCTTGTGCGGTGTTTCCGGGACGATACGACATGGGTACCTTCAAAAAAAGCGCGTACACCTTCCTTAAAGGCCGGCAACGCTCTTGTGATTCTCCTGGTGTTGCAAGAGAATGTGGGCGGCGGTGATCACTTAACACCAGGTGACCCGTACGCTCGTTTGTCCTCCTATTCCATAAAAAAAAACTTATTTACGGTTACTATCACATAAATAACTTTCTTAAATGATACCAGAGATTGGGAATGGAGCCACCGCCGTCAAGCAATTTAAATTATAATATTTGTGTATCGAAATTAAAAAAAATAAAGAAGCTCACCGAGTTTTTTGCGCTCGTTCTTCAAAGGTCGTAGGTCGGTTCTTGTTTTTAAGTGATATCAATCCTATTTTGAATAAAACTATTTGAATTTGAATATGTATGAATGTATCCATCTGGAAAAGTAATTTGTAACACATAGAAAGAAATTTACATAAATATCTGTTTTTTCAGTGCTGTGTCCGTCTACTTGGATATCCTGAACATATTCATGCGTATTGCAATGATCTTGTCGGGCGCTGGTGGAAATAAGAGGAAGTAAACAGGCTGCATAAGACTTAGATTAACACATGAAAATTATACTATATATTCTATAACAGCGCATAGACTACAGTAGTCTATGTGACTGTAAATAATGAAAGGCAATAAACACGAGTATTTTAATGCCTAATTAAATTATGTACAGTTACATAAACTACATTAGCTACCCACATAACATAAGCGTCCATGATGCATTCAGGAGCCGCATACTATGACGGTAATGGCGGTAATGAAGTTTGCTGGGAGCTGTCATTGTTTTTTTAATTCATAGACAATCTAGAGTTCGCCCCAACTGTCATATCGTTCGATAACTTACGTGCAACATTTGTTCGCAAATTGACATTTCATTAAACTTAACGTCATCTCGACTGATATTAAAATGAAGGTCAATTCAAATCGCTTTGTTTTCGAAATTTGAATGAAATAATATTATCGAAATCGATGTTTTTTTTTTCTTTCTTTGGCAGGGCACTGTATGCGCATTCAGCCAAAAATTGATATTATTAAGCAATAATAACATTGTCACAGATAAGAAATTTGTTCTAACTCTATTTATGGTGGTGATAATATGCGGGTTCTTGAACACATCATGGATGGTTTATGATATTTGAGTATATAAAGTTATTTAATGAAACAATGTCAACACTCACATTAACAATAAACCTTTAAATATACTTGCATTTTGATTATGATATATTCCAAAACAAAATTACTTAATTATTAGGTACATATGTTTTAGTTTGTATGTACTCAATAGAGGTTTGTGAATTAAATTAATAACCAATATCATTGTAGGATTTAGTTCGCTTTGACAACTTTTATATGTTATCTTTAAATGAAATTTTATATTGCAATCCAATCAATATTAAGTACTAATTATGAATGTAGAAGTTGGTGATCAAAGATTTTATTTATATTCTTTTGGTAGAAAATATTGTAGGCTTTTGTGATATTATTGTTAAATAGGCTGACCTGTTAAGTTGATATAAGGAGATGTAATTTCGTTGGGAGACATTAAATTGAAAGTATTTAAAATTGGCTGTTTTTATTTCAATTTAAGTATTATCTGCTACCTTTTGTATATGAGAGAGGGCAATCGGTCAAGAGGCTAACGTGATAGGGTGAGGCAACCGCCCATAGACATCTGTAACACCTGGGGTCAAGGAATGCGTTGACTTAAGTTGGAAGTATGTTCTAATCTTGAAGGTTGTTCGAAAAGTCGTTCTCGTATCGGTTCGGTAAAAATGCTGCGCCGGTTATTGATACCATAAAGTGGCTGTGTGAGAAAAGAAATTTCTCGCAAAACGCGCAATTGTATAATAACTTCCTTAAAGGTCGGCAACGCTCCTGTGATTTATCTGGTGTTGCAAGAGATTGTGGGTGGCGGTGATCACTTAACACCAGGTGACCCGTACGCTCGTTTGTCGTCCTATTCCATAAAAAAAATACATCAACATGGTGTGGATGGAATTTTGTATATCTATTGACGTACATAATAAATGTACGGGGGTGGAATTCGGCTACTGGTATGTCAACCGAACCGAAAAATCTTGTGATCACTCCACGTGATAAATGCGGTAGAAGATGCAGGGAGAACCCGCATCTATACTGAAATTCGCATTTCGCTATAAGTGCTTTGTGGCACACCCGATCGGAGGCCTTCGCTATGTCCAGAGTCACCACCAACGCCAATTTTATTCTGTTCAAAGTACCCTCCACCAGCCTCGGTACATTTTTTATTTTTTTAATAAAAAGAAGATATTCCTTAGGTGTGGTCCCTTGTTTCGACCGCTGAGTGGACGAGCGCATTGTCGTTTTGAAGCAATAGCCCGCGGAGCCAGGTATTTGGTGCCGGAACTCTTTAAATAGTTATAAGTCGATCAAATGACTCGTCTGGTTTAAGGTCACATTTGAAATCATAAAAAATCATCGCAATAAAATGTTCCATTCCAAGCAGATCTATTTTTCAATGAGTCACGCCCCGGGGAAGCAGGACAGTCCAAAAAAATATTATATTTTAAACATATTATTGGTTTGGAGACATAAGATGCGAAACAAGAGAATTACTGGCGACAAACTGCTGCGCAGTGTGGCAGAACAGTATGTATACATATATCGCAATATTGTTAACCGACTTCGAAAAGGAAGAGGTTCTCAATTCAATTTTTTTTATGTATGTACACCTATTACGCTGAGATTTATGATCAGATTTAATTTAATTCACCTCTTATGCGAATCTTATACATTTAATAAGAAAAAAATACTATTATTTGTATAGGTTTGAAGTCGGTGCCAAGCCAAATGTAATTGCAGGTATCTACACTCGCTACGCGTGACTTTGTGCGGGATAGCTTCGTCTAGAACCAAACAACCCAAGCGGGCAAGCACCGACTTAAACACATACAAAATAATAGTATTTTATTAAAATTAAATGTATGAGATTCGCGTAAGAGGTTTTTTAAATATCATCTCTAAGTTATTTTATACTTTTGAGTTTTTAAAGTCGGTTTTTTTTCTAAAATAATTGAAAAAAAAACAAAACGAAAGGACCAGCCGTCGTTCCCGTCGTACATATTTGAGGGAAGGAGACGGTGGTACACGCCGCCGCCGCAACCAATAGGGTTAAGCGTGACGATTTCACTTTCATAATCTCTCCAATTTCCGATAAAAAGTCGAAAAGCATGGGATCATTAGATGTGTAGATGATGGGCGGGAAGTGGAGGGATAATGACAATACATTTAGACATACCTTCTATAGTGTGGGGTTTTTTTTTAATGAAAATAAATAACGAGACGAGCAGGTGAGTTGATGGTAATTGATACGCCGTGCCCATTAAAATGCAGTACCGCCCAAATTCTGAGCGGCACTACAATTGCGCTCGTCACCTTGAGACATAAGATGTTAAGTCTCATTTGCCCAGTAATTTCACTAGCTACGGCGTATTTGAGAGTGAAACACAATAATGCTTACACATTACTGCTTCAAGGCAGAAATATGCGCCCTTGTGGTACCCATAATCTAGCTGGCACCCTGTGCAAAGGAGCCTACCATTGGTAAATGATGCGGGGAAGAGCAACGCGTGAGACTGTCGCTACCCGCTGACTTCTTAGTACCCCGTCCCCGCCACCGTCTGTCACCCCGTGAGACGGTCGCGCACGAAGTTGTCGGACTGTAGTGTTTGGATGACTAAGAAAAAAACCAACCTTTGATTGAAAAAAGTTTATTCGGCGATTGAGTAACAGACTGTTAAGCCTAGCGGTAAACTACCTACTTAAATAAATTATGAATGTAAGTATGATTATACGGATGCGTACATTAACTGGTACGAAAATATTTAATCAATTAAAAGCTTAGATAATTCATACGTCTAGACAGAGCCTCGTGCTGTTAGACAACGCATGAAAACAGGCGAGGTTTATTACTTTAGTGCGCATGACAATTTACGTCTTACACTCGCGATATGTACACCTAGTACTTTGTGTTAGAGTGCGTGCATTGCACAAAATACAGGTTAACAGTTAACCGAAATTTTTTTTTCGCCGTTTTCAGCAGACTTATAAATAATCTAAGTAGTTCACATGACAATTTTATGAGACTTACTACGTAAAATTTTCACACAGATATCCAAAAACCTAGCATAGTCTCTTACTAGGAATTCAAGTTAGACGAATAGAACAATTGAACTAGTGTTCGATAAAAACTAAAAACCTAGTAAATGTTTTACTTAAATTTGACCTGACCTTCCTCGATACAAGATTCAAAAAATCTGAAAATTTGAGGAATTTCCGCTACTGTCGAACACAAACTGCACTCTTTTTCAGAACCGTACTACGCCTTAGCTAGGCTAAGACTAAATATGTGAAGTGATTGATAATAAATGACATCTATTATGCTAGATTTATCTAACTACAATAGTTACCTATTTATGCAACTGTTGTGTAATAAGGGGTATTAAAACACGAATGTGGGTTTATCACACGAGGCGAAACCGAGTGTAATAATAGTATCAGATGAGTGTTTTAATACCAAATTATCAACAGTTGCATACAAAACTTTATCTACACCCATAATATGAATTCTATATAAAAGATTCTGAAACAGTTAGCTTACTGCTTAAATTAAAAAAGCCAGTCCTAGTAACCATTACATCCTTCAAACGAGTGTTGTATTGAAATTCAGTACAACATTACAACACTCGTTTGGATGATGTAATGGTTACTAGGACTGGCTTTTTTAATGTTAGCAGTAAGCTAACTGTTTCAGAATCTTTAATAGAGGATTTCAAGCATAAAATTGTTTAAACCAATTCATTTAATCAATACAGCTTAACACATAAGTCCGCTCGTCAACATTCTAGAATAATTTTAATTCTACACAGCAACATTATCTCTGGACCTCGCTGGAACAAGAAACTATCCTATAAATGTACTCTGTGTGTGAAACCCTCTCCCGTTCCCCTTTCAACTCCTCGCGCTCGTCCTGTTGCATCAGTACGGTTTGCAGTTTCATTACCGTCTACTACTTTGTTTTTGAAGTTGTCATTATTACCTTTTGACTTTTGTTCTTAATAGTTCTGTAGTTTCTGTTGTCTGTTTCGCTATAATTGTACTGCCAGAAAAAAAAATTTTTTTACTTAATCCAGGTCGTTTAATTTTTCATCGTTATAATACTAATAATCAGAATCACAACACGACTGACGACATCTTTACATCAATCTATAATACTGATAAAATAAATCATTGTTTATTTATTATTAATAATAATGTCCTATTTTAGTGATGCTTGTTTTGCACACCGTAACAAAGCGACTATGTGACGTCATCGACAGGCCCAAAGATAATGTAACCGGGAAATAGATTAAATAGGATTTTAGTTGTAGTCAATGACAGTAGCCGCATAATGGGTGACAACGCTTTCCATCAACGCCGCAACGACAGCCGGCGCTAGTGTCGCCTTTCCCGCCGGGGCCCCATCGCCGTCCTTTTGTTATCCAACAGATTTCTGTTTTACATGCTGAACACTTCACCCAGTCGCATCCCCATTTCTTTGTTATGATAGACTTGCATTCAGGACATTCGAGGGCCTCGCCACGAGAGATGAGAGAGTTGAGCAGTTCTTGTGTACCCTCATCGGTTTGAGTGTTACCAGCGGCTGCTGTAACCGTTTCGTGCAATTGTCTTTGATATTGCTCACAGGTAGTCGCTTCGTGTACTGCCTGCAATAATAATTAAGTATACATAATTATTGCATAACCTATAAACGTCAACAAGTCTCACTATTACAAAAAAAAAAACGCTTTTTATAGAAAACCGACCTAAAAAATTGAAAAACGATAGATTAAAAAATTGAAAAATGGATCAATTTTATCACACAAATAAAAATATTGCAAAATATTGAGGTTGAGCAGGTTATCAACTGCAAAGTAGATCCTGTAGATGAAGCCACAACCTGAGAGTTGAACAAAGTATACAAGATTTTATGACGATACGTCACTCGAACGGTTAGCTCAGTTACGAGAGCACTGGCACGGAACGCCAGTGGTCGTGGGTTTGAGTCCCGCATCGTTCATAAAATTTTGTTTTTGTATTAATCCTAGAAGTGAGGGCTATCACTTTAAAAACATAACAAATTGTTATAATTTTATCAAATTAATGTATTGTCATCGGACCTCGATAAATCTACGAAGTTTAAAAGAAATCTGGCCGTTTAATGTGAGTCAAAATCGCACCCAAATGAGTCGGTTACAAACAAATAAACATACAGGTGAAGTTAAAATAAATCGTGTAAAAAGAACCAATAAATTAACAATAAACAAATAACTAATAATAACAATAATAATGCGTATTCATTTACTTACTAATATTATTATGTGATTTTTCTTTCTTTTGGGATTAAATCATATTCCGCGATAGCTCAAATTATTGATTTTTTATATGATTGAAATGATAATTCATTGCATAATGTAAGTTATTTATCAGTGGGAGGCTCCTTTGCACCGGATGCCGGCTAGATTATAGGAACCACAACGGCGCCTATTTCTGCCGTGAAGCAGTAATGTGTGAACATTACTGTATTTCAGTCAGTTTGTTCGCTGTAGCCAGTGAAATTATGGTCAGAAGAGACTTGACATCTTATGTCTCAAGGTGACGAGCGCAGTTGTAGTGCTGCACAGATTTTTTGGGTTTTTCAATAATCCTAAACGACACTGCATTGTAATGGGCAGGGCATATCAATTACCATCAGCTGAACGTCCTGTCTCGTCTGAGTCTCGTCCCTTATTTTCATAATAAAAAAAAGTTTTGCCAGTCTTTTATTACCTACTCGATGTTAGGATTTTTAAAAATAAAAACCATAATTTGCTTACCAGGCAAGGTACACAATTTGTGTGTTTACAAACAGGGCAAGGAAATTTTCGAACTCCGGGTTCGCAGAATGCCCAACCAGTACAGTCGGGGGTACGACAGTGAAAAGTATTTCGAGTACCACTTTCGGCAACTGCCAAACCTCTTGCCAACCACTTATCATAATCTTCTTCAGAAATTAGTGCACGTATTTCCCGTTCCTGTAGTACTCCCGGACATCCGATTGCTGGACAAGACACGATTGGCTCTTCACAGTGTCGCACAACATCACCAAGACATTCTCTACAAAATGTATGGATACAGTCGCGAAGAACCGCACCTTTGCCAACGCCACATGTTTCCATACAAACTTCACATTCAAAACTGTCACTATTCGAGACTATAGCTTGCTGTTCTAACTTAATTAGTTCATTATAAAATTCTCTTGAAGTATTTATTGATGAAGGTCCACTTGTTTCTATTGCTGTCGCATTTTCATTCGATTCTGATCCAAATTCCTTCTGGCCAATTGATTGGTTCTTGTTTTCTGGAAAAAAAATGTTTTAGATAATATGTTTTATAAAATTATGTTTCATGCATGTCCGATTGCCTGTAAGTAGAATCGCAATTATCATTTTTTTAAGTATGTTGTAATTATAGTGGAATGTATGTTGTAGTTTCTGTAGGTAATCTTAAATAAATAAATAAATAAATAGATAATTTTAAGTGACGATAAACAAGAAAATTATATGAACAGCTTACCTGATTCTACAACGCATAAATAAAAAGGTGCTTTGAAATCTTTCCCGGCCACAGTATCCAATTTTATTGTATCGTCTATACATAGAGTTATCCCCACTATCCATCTTTGTAATCGTTTCTCTAAGCCCAACATCTTTTCCGCTATCTGTCTCAGATCTTTCAACGTACTGTGTCGAGATATTTTTAGTAAAATTGGACCTCTAGTTGCGACTTTGTCTTCAATCCAAATAGAAATGCTGAAAAAAAATTGTGTTGTTATAGTAGGTACGTATAACTCCTAACTGTTTTTGAAGTTACACATCTTTTGGCGCGCTAGGGAAAAATTATTGTTAAAGTCAATTTTACAATGCGCGCGAAAATTCGACAACCTGACGTTAGCTGGTCAACTAGACATTAGACATTGTATGATACTTCAGACTAAATTATGCGGTATAATAATATTTTTTTAATTAAGAAACCGATACCTCTTTCATTTTATTTTTACAATAATTTAAATTTTTTTATGACATTGAGGGACGAGACGAGCAGGATGTTTAGCTGGTGGTAATGGATACGCCCTGCCCACTACAATGCAGTGCCGCTTAGGATTCTGGAAAAACCCAAAAATTCTGAGCGGCACGTTAAGTCTCATTTGCCCACTAGCTACGGGGCCCTTCAGACCGAAACACAAAAATGCTAATTAATATATATATATTAAGTTTTCAAAGTTGTACTTCTTTTGAAGTGGTTTAATAATATTTTCATTGGTTTTATTTAATAAGATACTTATTAAATAAATTTATTACAAATTGTACTTCCTACGTGTGTACGGCACGAGGACTAATTTCTTTTCTTTTTTCAAGGGTTTCTGTATTGTTACGAAAAAGAAGTATAACTTATTGCGTAAGTACATATGTAGGTACACACACACTTTTTTTATGACAAAGGAAAAGAAACGAGCTTACATGCCATCTGATGTAAGTGATCCTTGCTAACCATCAGGGGCGTGCATTGGTTTTCTAGCAAGGTAGGCACTGTAGATCTAACTAGTCGTAGTTGAGCCTGTAGATAGCTTACCGTAGGTTTTTAGGAAATTTATGTGTGGGGAAAAATTTCAATAGAAGTATAGTTATAAGATAATGAAACCGATTTAAACGAAATTAACTTTAACATTATACACAAATAAAATTTTATGAACGATACGGGATTCACTTTAAAAACATAACATATTGTTTAGATTTACAAGAGCGACATCTCAAGTCAATTTCCTAATATGCAAATATTGGGGTTGAGCAGGTTATCAACTGTAAAGTAGATCCAGTAGATGAAGCCACAACCTGAGAGTTGAACAAAGCAAACAGAATTTTATAACGAGGCGGTACACGAACGGTTAGCTCAGTTGGTCAGAGAACCGGCACGGAACGCCGGGGGTCGTGGGTTCGAATCCCGCATCGTTCATAAAATTTTGTTTTTCAAATTTTATTTGTGTATTAATCCTAGAAGTGAGGGTGATCACTTTAAAAACATAACATATTGTTTAACATTATATTTATTTAGGTTCATAACAAGGTAGGCAATGCCTAATTGCCTACATGATATGCACGCCCCTGCTGGTTGGTCTCTTGCAATAGGTGTTAGAATGTTGCATCGTCCGCGATATACCACCCAAGTGAGTTCATTATATTACAGTTATTACGTATATCCCCCAGTTTCTTCCAAGTCAATTTCTCTTTGCCTTCCGAATGACGACAGAATTAGCCATCGTTTGTAATTTCAGGACCGTATTTGATACTAAAAAACGAGCGTTCGGGTCACCTTATGTTAAGTGAACACCGCCGCCCACATTCTCTTGCAACACCAGAGGAATCACAGGACGTTGTCAGCCTTTAAGGAAGGTGTACGCGTTTTTTTAAGGCACCCATATCGTATCGTACCCGGAAACACTGCACAAGGAAGCTCATTCCACAGCTTTATAGTACGTGGAAGAAATTTACTTGAAAACCGCAACGTGGGGGATTATATTTTAATTAAAACTATTACGCGACCTTCTGAATAGAGTACTCGATGGTAGGTACAAGTTTCCGAAGCCAGTAATGAATGATTTCCGACAGATGCATGTCCATTAGCCAGTATATTCGGCATCTCCAGTACCATCATGGCCTCAACAAAGTTTTTGTCCATCCCTTAACATGCAGAAGGATACAGCCTTATGAATAAATAAATAAAATGCTGTTTAAACCTTTTACGGTAATACATTAAACTAAGCTTACAATATTACGAATCTTTTGTAATAATTGTCATTCGTGCTGAGTTTGACGGTTTGGGGCCTTGTGAAAACCAGTGTTGCAGTTTATAACTGCAACAAACGCTGATGAAGGGTCCTAAGTCCAAAATTGTATCTTATTTGTGATTATGCTGTTTAGAATAATGTCTATAAATCTGTTCTCTCCACGGCCTTCGTAGATACCCCTTAAGCATATAAACTTAAGTGTAATTAATACTAGACTAGTTGTAAGAAACGTACTTACGAAACATTAACTTGTTCAGTTTGACTAGCTGCAGAAGTTTTGCCTCGGGTGACATTTTCAATAATTATTTCCTTCGTTGAACATACATCTTTTTGGGTTGAATTGCACTGCTGAAATTTAATTATTTCATTTGGTTTTTTGTCATGACAATTGGACAAATTATTTTCACATTCTTCTTTTTGGTGAACTGTTGCGGGTTCAGGCGTCTCTGTATTAAAACATACGAAATGTTTGGATGTAGAGGGCTCAGCTACAATTTGTGAAGAAAATGATAAAACAGAACACGCCACTCTTAGTTTCGCTAATTTCGAAGCAGCTTCTGCAGCAACTTTTTCATCTCCCTTGGCAATTGAAAGTTCTAATTGGTTTATTAAATCTCTACGAGTTGCAAGTTTACACAGATTTTCATTATTGTGAATAGGATTTTTTTCACTTTTTACTGGTGATTCGTCTTTTCTTTCTTTTATTGTTTGCAAATTATTTTGTTTACTCTCTACTGCTCCTGTTGTTGAAATTTGATGTTTTGTGGCGATAGCATGTGATGTACAGAGATTTTCTGTTAATATTTTAGATTTAGGCAAATATATTGGATTAAGGAGTGATGATATCTTCAATGGGGTATTTAAATTTTGGTTAGTACTGGTACTTGGGCCATTTAACCAATTCAATTTTACTGCTGTCTGTTCACTTGTTTTCTTTATTTCGCTTGCTGTTACCCCAAAGTCTTTATTAGCTATAGCATCTGAAGAACCTTTTTTTATTATTTCAGTTTCAGTTTTTATTTTTGAAGAAGTTATGACAGTTTCTGGTGACGCCTTGATTTGATAACAATTAACAGAATTTAGATGATTTTTCATTGGGAATGTTATTTCGACTGAAGAAGTGGAAGCTCCTGATTTTGTAGTCCGATTTATATCATCACTTGATATTTTAGGTACAAGTCGTGGTTCTATTTTGGTATTTTCTAATAAAGTATTATCCCTATTAGGCATAGTGCTATTTAAATTTTCGGTATCACCCTTTTTTGGATCACCAACATCAAGGGATATAATTATACTATTATTTTTATTGTTATTATTATTTGTTAAAATGTTTTGCTGTGGCACTAATTTGTCAGCTGCTGGAGAACCTATCCTTAAAGTCGCAGCTTCTGTAGTGACCGATTCTTTATTAATAGAGTTGTGGCACTTAAGTTTTGAGTCTATATGTTTTTTAGGTAAGGAATGTTTTAATTCCTTTAACATTTCCCTCAGTTTTTCCTTTTCTTCACTATTATCATTAACTTTAAGTTTATTTTTAGTTTCATCAACTCTACTTGATACATGATCAGTTTGAGTGAATAAACTTGAAGTATTTTTGTGTTGCGACACACAATACACACATGCTTTTATTGTCATATTGTATTTTCTTAAGCATTTGGTACACATCCACATCTCTCCAGCCATTTCTTGATTATTATGACTGTTATAATTTCGAGGATATTTATTTATTTCTATAATTTCAGCAGCTTCTTTATCTAGTTCACTTATACTAGGTAGTAATCGAACCTGTGGAATTTCTATAGCTGAACTTCTTTTTTTGTTTTCAAAGAGTTGTCTGATAAAACTTTTTTCGACTTTCACCTTAGTTTCTTTGTGCTGTCCAGGATCTTTTATTTTTTCTAAATTTGAATCCCTTGCTTTATCCGGAGTATCTATCTCGCATGTGGTAGCGGTTACTTTAAACAATTTTTCATCGTTGTTGTTTATTTCTGTATTCTGCGTATTTTCTAGTAATTCGTTAACTGGTGGCTTAGGAGCTGGACGCTTTCTTTTATAATTACGTGGTAATGATTTCGATGTAGTAGATAAAGGTGGTAACGGTGCTCTTCGTTTTCCGGGCACATACGCAGAGCGTCGCTGAAGGCACTCACTCGCAGCTCTTCGACACCTTACTTTCTTTTCACCGGCTTCATTGTAATTATTTGGAAGTGGAGGCAAACTAAACCCGTCGTATCCTGCGCCTTCTTCCTTCCATAAACCGTATTTACGGTGTAGTGTGATATCTCTTTCGCGTTTTCTACGTTGGTTGTTTTCATGTAACCTCTTTCTATATGAATCAGTTATAGGAGCTGGTGATATTAAAAGAGGGTCTCGAGAATATCTATATTGTCCAGGGGATAAGAAATCAAAGCTAGCAGCTGTTCTGTCAGACCCTACACTTGAGATACTTTCTTGGGACAAAGACTTCTCTGATCGGCGCATCCATGAAAACAATGTCCATATCCCAGCAGATAGTGGACGGGGGCGTGGCGCCGCTGTCTCAACGTCAATATTCATTACCCCTGAAGATAAAAAAATTAAACAAATTTATATTTCGTCCGTTTATATTGGGAAAAGTGTCATCTAGAATTTATTTGTAATTTTAGTGCAAAGTCACTGAGAAAATTTTACTATAATCAAATAAAATACGATTGTTTTAAGTCCACATATTGCATACATAATGATCTTATTAAACTTATGAAGTATTACTTAAAAAGTATTTTTATTTTATTTTATTTAAAACAACAACAAAAAGTAGTTGCATTACAATCGCACAAAGGTAACAAAATTATATCTACTATTTTATTATTTACCACAAAAACTCTAATTTATTATTATTTACCAACTATCAATACTTACAAAGCAAAGAAACAGCTGTAGTTAAGAGGGCAAAAGCCAAAACTGGATCATATTAACCTCGATCTCGAGTAATTTGACGAAGATTCAGATGAACGCAACATTCTCCAAATCACGTGTTTCTTGAAACTTCTATTCAAATAATTTTGAGATTGAAAGGGATTTTATATGATTTGGTATATGTTATACCTTGTATCATAAGCACAAAGAGTGTTGACAAAGCGAGGTCGACAATCGACACATTGGTCGGACACGGGCACGGCGCCGCGACGCACTGATTCGTTCTGAATGTTATATTTAGCTCATCTTCGCGATCTTACGTTTTCGCTATTTCTATACACTCATTTCTTAAACTCTTTTCGTTAATGTAAATAACACTACACTTAACGACATGATAATAATTATCTAAAAAACTCGTTAACTTTTAATGCATTACATTAGTCACATTCTATTTTAGTTTGAGCTACGTAGTTACAAATTCAACATTCTGAATCAGCAGCGACCTCGTCTTGAAGTTTATAAGAATTGCACTAAATTAGGAACTTCCCTCTTCAATGTAAGGATACGATTGTTTTTTAATAAAACACGAACAATATTTTGATTCATTTATTTTATTTTCAATAAAATGATTCTATACATTCATTACATCGACATTAAGTCGTAAGCAATGTCTGGTAACTATTTGCCCCCTTATTCATAATGGTCCGCTAACTTTAAACAGCCGCTTAGGAGTGTTTTTTCTCATTCTGACTTAGGTCTATAGAAGAAGACAGAGTGAGAATTAGCAATGCTTTAAGTTAGCAGACTATTATGAATAAGGGGGTTAAAGTATACTACAGAAGTAGGTACGTTACATAGACTTTCTTTATACAGAAACCTTTTTCTTCTCCTTAGCGGATTGGTAGTCCGTCGAGGTCTGTACAATAAGAAGGGCTGCAGCAACGCGTGCTGTTAGCTCCATTTGATTCAGCTCATGAGCCCAAGGAACTCTGCCCCATCGGCGCAACTGTTACATAAAAAACAATAAATTTTGCTACTACTGAAGATAGTAGCAACTTTTTGCAAAGCGGAAATACTTTCAATGGTCATAAAATTATCAGAAAAATAATAATATTATTGCGTTTAAATTTCGAAACTGTCATTGTTCTACCTACCTACTGAATATGTTATCTCATTTTCGCGCCAATCTGCGTTACATATTAACGTTATTGTGACAATAAAATGTATAAAAAGAACCAAATTGCAGTTAATAGCATTTCAAATTAGGCATGGAGTTGAGCTGAATTTCATTATTATAACTCTTAATCGGTTTGGTATTAGTCGAATGTTTTTGTATGAGACTTTTGATAGGTATACCCACATCCAACAATGAAACCTTCTCTATTTTTGTGTTAGAGGATCTAGTCGACCAAGTAGTTATTCGAACTAAAATGTAATATTTTCATACAGGATTTATCATTGATCTCATCATATTCATAAAAATTGTCAAGTTATGGATAAAAATCGGAAAATATTTTGGTTGACGTGTTTAGCAAATATTAAATAAAAATTCAAACCATAAGCTGCTACAATAACATTGAAGGCAAAGTGTACATTATGTGGTACATTGTAATATAAATTTATAGGTAGGTATATGATTTTAAATGTACATTTTAATTAATTAGAACAAAACTCTGGGTGCATAACACAGATTCGCGCCAGCTTTTCTTTATCTTCACGAGCGTAAGTTATATGTAGCCATAGTCACAGCATTTAGCAGGAACTTGGGTGATTAAATAAAAAGAAATTGTTCGAAACAATATCCATTTGTTTAATATGTGCTCGACGAGCACGTAAGGGAAGTAAACAAACAAGGAGCCAAGGCGTGGCAAGAGAATACTGTGTGGCTTGCTATAAATACACAAATTTCAAGGTTTACTGTGGGGTTTATATTCAATCTTAGTAGAACATATCTTTTTTTTTCTATATTATATAACATCGATTATTGTAGTGTACGTTAGTTTAAGGAAGTAAAAGTAAAAGAAGTTACTAAAAGTATTCCAATAGGTATCTAATCCAATATTTTCGAATTCAAGGACTTTTTAAAAACTACGAAGCAAGAAAAAATAACAAAATTCTACCATTTCCTAAGCCTGAAGATAATATATAATCAACATACGTTTGACGACCCATATAGCCGAATGGTTAGTGACCCTGACTACTCAGAGGTCCCGGGTTCGAATCCCGGTAGGTGCAATCATTTATATGATGAATATGGAATGTGTAAGTAAGTATATTCTATTAAATATATCGTTGTCTTGTACCCATAGCACAGGTTATGCCTAGTTTGGGGCAAGATAATTTGTGTAAAAGTGTGTCAATAATGTCTATCAATATTATTAACATAGTCAAAAACTTCAATTAAATTGTTTTTTTTTTAAATATTTATTCTTTATTTTGTCCCTTAGGAACCTATCCCCTATAATCCGAACGATAATTCATAAATTACCGTTCCATCTTCACGGTTTCTATTCCCGGCATATTTACGGAACATATACCCCGCGAATAAAGAACTTTTATTGTACACAATGAGTTGTTTTCTTTTGGAACCGTTTTATCAATTGTTACTCCTTATTATTATCCTTTCAACTTTGTGGCCAGTTTTTCACACATGCACTTCTCCATGGGAAAATTCTACTCCAATCGATTGTTTTAACGTATCATAGAGCTTAGAGCATACCCTACTCGAAAATACTACTACTATCATAATTTAATGATTCTAAATCATTCATTACAATTCTTTGATAACCGCGAGTATTACACATTAATTTAATTAAAACACGTTATAATTGATTGAAACGCGTGTTATTGTATTTTTACATTAGGTTTTGCGAAAGTAACATTATTATTGTAGTTTTAAGGGGGGTCTGCGTTCTCCCTGGAAATGTGAGCCTGTGAGTTTACAAAACATCGGGTTAAATAAATAATAATAACTTTTACGCAAAATGTAAGAATACAGTTACAATTACACGCATCCTTTAAAAAGCGTTTTATTTAAATACTTAATCCGCTTTCAAGTTTTTTTTTGGAAAAGATGAAAATAAAAAACCTAAATTTTGGTTGTTGAATATGCACATATTTTAAAGTTATGTGAAAAAAAAAGTAAAAACAAAAGTTGTAGTATCTTTTTATTACCTACAACTTTACTGTTTAAATTTTTTCCATAGGACTTTTAGTTTCGCCTGAAATCAAAATAAACCGTTGTTACCCTTAAACTTTAAGTCCAATTTAATGTTAACATCAACACTGACTTTAACATAGACTACGGAATGTGTTGCATCATCGTATTCCTTTGCATAGTTAAGGTTAAAATGTGAAATATCAAGTCAATATCGAATATTTATTGATACTTATAACAGGTCGCTTAACATTTAACATTAACAATAGCTTAAACCGGCGAAGATAGGATGATTATGTTTAACAGTTAAATTTATGATATCATTTAAAATTTGGCTAATGGTGCAAAACATCTTTTGCTCAACATATGCAATCATATACATTATGTCAACTTTAACATAATTACATGTTATTGCTAAAATTAGTTAGTGCAACCCAGCAAAAACAGTTTTTCCATTGTTTTAAATATAAAATCTGAAGTACTGATGTCTCTATTTTATGTTGGGAGGACAAGACAAAATTAAACTTCAATCTTGAGGAATTCATCTATAATGGCTGTTCCCACTATTCAGTCTATTTCTTACTTGAGATAAAAATCGTGACTATCATTGACTTTTCTGTCCCAATAAACTTATCGATGGTAACTCACCTTATCCGTACACGCTGCCTGTCAATATAGCTTACCAGTGATAGAAGTTTGTATGGAAATTGCAATTCACTTGTCCCAATATAAGACGATAAGAATGACTTATTGGGTATATTGGGACAGCTTCAGATTATTGACAGTAGAAAGTAGTAATTTATCTCTATCTGTAGATAGTATATTGGGAATGACCGTAAGTAAATTAAAAAACATTTCTATCAGTATTGGAATGATGATGTCTTCTGAATTTTATAATATTGCAGTCAAAAAATCATCCACTCTACTAGGTCTCTACTCTTATGAGGGGCGCCAATTGTAGGTTGCTTTTTGCACTAGGCATAATTGGTATGGTATTCCTTACGAAGGATTGTGGGCTCACAGAATTGTATAGACAAAGAACATGTATTGTATGTAAAATTACACGGGAAGAAGAGAACTTAGAAAGTAGTATGAAGATATAGACAGTCTGTGGGTGAGATTTTATGTCTCCACATTAATGCTGCTTAAGAAGAATATAAAACCTGAAAAAATTATAATGATAGGTGCATATTCTCACTGAAAATGTCCACAAGACATTATAAAACACCAAGCTTTGTAGTTTTTAAGAACATCATGTAAAATACTAGAACATATGCTTACAGGGGGTAAGCGAATGTTTATGTCCACTTTAACGAAAATAATAAAACAACATCAACAAACAAATTACCTGATACTCTTCCTCTAATCTTGCAAGCATCACGGCTTCTGTTGGTTGTAAGTATCGGTCCACACAAGCGAGCATTAATATTGGCGACTTCAAAGTTTCCACTCCAAAATTTATTGCTGGTAAAAATTTTGTTATATTGAACAGGTGGATCATACTGATAAATGTATACTTAATATTTATTTAATATTATATATAAGTAAGTAAATTGTATAAAAGTTACCATTTAAAGCTGCAAAATCAAAGGATAGATAATGCCTGGCTAAAACAGCTCTAGTTTCAACAGGCACAGGTGGTGGTTGCAGACCTACAGCCACTTCTTGTACAACATTAAATCTATTTTGAAACCACTCCAGCACTGCTCCCCATTTACTCTCTTGTAAAGTTTTAAGTTCCTCGTCCTCCTGCATATATAATATAGGTAATCATTATAAACAAATCATGTGGAAAGTGTATAAAAAAAATTAAAAGGCTTACTTACATCAGAGTAAAATAAAATTGTGTCTGTAGCTAAAAAGTCAATTAAATAACTTGTAATATCATGCTGGCTTAGCTTGCCAGGGTTATCCAGTGCAGTATTACACAAGGCCGTCTAAAAATATTTAAAAAATTATACAATTGTTAATACAATATAATGACAAGATAAAGAATTAAAAAAATGCTTACTAAATGCATAGAAGGTTGTGAAATTATATCTTGCTGTGCATCCCACTCAGCAGCTAAAGCACGGGCAAGATCTTCTGAATTAACTGTTAACAACTGTCCATTAGGAGTTTTTAACTTCCGGTGATCTAAAGTAACTCCCCAATTCCTATCGTTTTGAATTACATCAGCGCGCCTGTAAAATCTCTTCCTCGTAGCTGATTCAAATTAATTATACATTTATAGTTGGTTGTTAAATATACTATACTATACATATTATATTTACATACCATAGAATCTGCAATGTTTAGATATGGATTTTTCTATATGAAAGAAAGGTCTTAAGTTAAGAAACATGATTTTAATTATTATAAACAGTTACAAAAGAGGTATCAGTGGTATTAACTATTAAGAGAAATTTGTTTTAAATATTTCTCTTATTAGTTTTGGATAAGAAGAGTTTTAAATTTTCTTAATTAAAATAATTCTATTGTTTTTTTTTATTTTATTTACGAATTTTCTAATTTTTTTAAATCATTTCATTTTTCAAGTTGTCATCTGTCACATACACATTTTTTCTTTAATTTCACTCCTTTTTGGAGGACTTGGCTCGCACACCATGCATCCGCACGCTTTAAGTTTTCTTTCATGTTCTACTTTAAAGTGTTTTTATTTATTTTAAGTTAAGGAAACGAATCACGTTACAAAAATATACAACACGAGAATTTTGATATTTGGTATGGTTAAGATACATGTAGGTAAATAAATTGCTACAGAAAAAAATAGATGAAAACTGTTATTTTTCAGATAAAATACATAATTTACAATTTAATAGTATTGCTGTATAAATATATTTAGGAAAGTATACTATATAATACAGTTTTTATAGAAATGGGGAAAGGGATACGGAAGGATATCAAACTATCTAAAAAAGAAGTACGGTCATATTTAGGGCAGGAAAAAATAAGTGATCCGGATCCCCAAAGTTATGTCCACATTCACATTGTGGACTAAACGAATGTACGCAGAGTTAGAATTTTAATATCATTGTCGACTAAAGTAGTGAATTATTTAAAAATTCGACAACTTACGTTGTACAAAATAATGTAGTACAAAAAACGTGCATTAGTGTTATTTTATATCTAGCACTTCTTTTAAGATTTACCCTGATGCTAATATAGTGCCAACCTAATTTAACGCACTTTGACGGACACTTTTTACACCCTACTTTTACCCCTGTACTACCCTCCATAAGTGGGTCATAATAACCGACAGCGTGACTTCCTCGCCCTTCAACTTATTAGATTGGACTCAGGGTCCCACTATATCATACTTGGTTACAATGCTTATACACTCTCAGCAGCTGTATTATATCATTGATGTGGAATCGTCTGACATTGACGTTTCGAAAAAACGAATGTTTAAAATGTTCACAACATATCCATCTTTAACTAAAGTGCCTATAAGGAATGTTGCCACACCTTATTTTGATCTAATACCAATACTTAAAAAACATACTGGACCAGAGAAAGATTGGAACAATCATTGGCAAGAAACCCGTAAACGATTTATGGATGGTTGTTGGTATCCTAAGATCAATAGTAGTAGTAATCGTCCATGGTTTACAAGATCTAAATGTTATCCATAACAGAAATGCAACTCGTACCATGATCAAACTCTCAATCATATAGTCTTTGAATGATCAGTATTCAATATTTAACACCTGGTACTAGCTCATGGCTTACAAATCAATGGAAAGACGTTGCAATCCTGCGACTTGTGAGAGTCTATACTCAACCAAATTGGAACTGTGAATCCAAAAATGTGTTATACTGCACTTGAGAATACCCTTGAAATTAAATAATACCCTAAGGTGAAACTTAATACATAAATGAAAAAACACTCGGCTTCAGCCTTGCTATAGAAAATATATATATTGTACTTCTCTTTGGCCGATGGCTGCATGGCTCTGCCTTTGCCTTTCCCATTTAACGGAAGAAGATAAAAAAAAAAATTCTTAAAAAAACAACAATTCTGGGTTGAATCTCGAAGAGTCGTACAATCAATGAATATTGAAAACTAATATAAATTCTAGTTATTACGTTAAGATTTTTGATTTTTATCCAATTTGAGTGTTTGTGTTGTTATGTGTAAGTGTTTTTAAGATGTCTGATATGGATTTTGACGTATAATTGAACATCTAGTTACGGGACAATAAACAAGTAGTGACGCGCTTGTGTGTACAGACGCCATAGTTACGAAACATAAAATTTAGAATTTCATACTATCAAAATTCCCCAATTTTCTTTTCTAATTGTGATGTTCCCGCATTTCATCAGCGCGGAAGAAGCACAGAAGACGAATTTAATACCGAGTGTAAATCTGCTCCACTCAAAAAGAAAAGGAATATTTATACACCCCTCTGCTATGTACAGAAGTAGTGCTACTTGCACCAATATAAATATAACATTTACGTCGAGAAGTTTGTTTGGGTAAATTTTGAAGACAATATTCAAGATGAAAATCTTGCAAAGTGGCCGCTTAGAGGCATTGAGTAGTGCACTGTCAATTCTCAATGGCGACAGTGCTGTTCAAGGCCGAATAGAAAGCTACAGTTGTAAAATGGCAGGGACTGAGAAAGCTTTCTATAAAAAGTTCACAGCCGCTGGAGAAACAACACATGACCTTCAGGCATTGTCACCCCCAGAGAGTGTGTCTTACAGGTATGTAGCTCTTGGTGAAAAGCATTCAATAATCCATAATAGCATCTGAAAGGTTCTAATTGTTTTAAAATATTTGCAGCCGCAGCTTTTCAGGAGATGAAGAGGGTGTTCTGTGTGATACAATTTCACGTAAAACACTGTTTTACCTAATTGCCACATTGAATGCTGCTTTTCCAGACTATGATTTTTCACTGGCAAAGGTAAGTTATTTCTTAAGTATTTGAAAATTATGGTCGAAATTTCTCTTTGAATTTTTTACATTAAAAGTTAGGAAAGAAATTTTACATTTTTTTTTAATGTTTTATTTTTATAATTATTATGGCTAGTACAAGAAGATTTCCAAATAGAGGCTTAAAGTATGGTGAATCATTGTGTATCAATAAACAGATAATGTAATCAATATTTGAATTCGATAGAATATGGTGTATTACAGCAAGTGTGATATTAAAAATTATTATTATTGATTCTTTCTATAATTACTAGTGGGTGACTCCTTTGCATAGGATGCCCGCTAGATTATGTGGGTACCACAATTGCGCCTATTTCTGCTGTAAAGCAGTAACAGTTTCAGCATTACTGTATTTTGGTCTGAAGGATGCCATAGTTAGTGAAATACTGAGCAAATGAGGCTTAACATCTTATGTCTCAAGGTTGTAGTTAAGTTGTAGTGCCACTCACAATTTTGGGGCTTTTCAAGAATCCTGAGTTGCATTCTATAGGTATAGGCAGGGTGTATCAATTGCCATCTGCTGAACATCCTGCTTGTTTCTTCTCTACTGTCATAAAAAAATTGACCATAATATTGTCAAAGGTTTACAATTTCAACCATTAGGAAAGAAAGACAAAATTTTTATTTTACAGAGCAGTGAATTTAGTGCTGAGCCATCTCTCAGCTGGGTGCAAAATTCTGTAGATGCTGCTCTCTCTGCTGTTGGTGGAATTCGTTGGCGTCAATTGAAACCAGCTCTATGGACTGCTATAGATGAGGAAGTCAAGTTGGCAGACTGTAGAATATACAGTTATAACCCTGACTTAGCCAGTGATCCATTTGGAGAACCTGGCTGCTTATGGACCTTTAATTTTTTCTTCTATAATGTTAAACTGAAAAGGATTGTTTTCTTCACTTGTAGAGCTATGAGGTAAGACATACTTATAGAAATTAATTTTGTTGCATCATTTCTTTTATATGTATTCTTCATTATTAAATAGAATGTTTTCTTTTGCAGTTATTGATATTAAAAATTATAATTAACACAGAAAAGAAAATATTCTCCTTCCAGATAAAATATTTTTTTTGTACATGTCCAAATGATTTGTTCAACCAAACTAAAAAAAATATTACTAAGTATTAGAGTGTTTGTAAAATATATGGGACACTCCAAATTTTTTTTTTTAATAAATAATGGTGATAGGGATAAATTGGATAGAAAATTGCCTAGGCTCATGAAATTACTTCACTGTAGAAGTAAATTAATTTTATTTAAAATAAAATGTTAAAGCTGTTTATTTCTCCTCTATTTCAAGGTTTTTTTTATATACATTATTTTTCACCATATTACAAATATGAAACATTATATTTAAAAAAAATAACCATTTTGCAATGTTGTTATGGTTTCAGTACTAAACAACACAATATGTGAAGTTAAAATTAAGTTTGGTAGACTTGTACTGTTTTTTTACTAAAACTTAAAAAAAATAATACATTTATTGCATTATTATAGTAGGGTTTTCTATCTCTTACCTGGTATTGGCCTGGAAAGTACATATTAGCAATTTAACCTCACATTGTACCTTTAACATTCATGCACAAGAACATAACAAACAAGGCATTACTTATATTCATGGTAGAATTTATTTCCACATTTTTTATCTAGACTTATAATTATTTGTGTGTTGTCTATAACTTTTATGTTAATTGGTATTATTTTTACAGCCCTGTTTGTGCCGATTCTGGTGTTGACTTTGCTATGGATGAAGATGAAGAATATAATTACTGAAAAATTAAATTTACATTATCTTTATCATTTTGTTGTTGTGCCAGTAGGATAGTTGAGAATTATTATTGTAGTTTAGCTCTAACATTTTGAAATGTATCCAGCACAATTTTAAGATGTGTTTCAATCTTAATTAATAAGAGTTTAATTGATTCAATGATGTTTATTATGTAGGAATAACATAATATTATCTAAACAATTTGTTGTTTTTAAAGTGATAACCCTCACTTCTAGGATTAATACACACATAGTTCGAGTCTCGCATCGTTCCTAAAATTTTGTTTTTTAAATTTTATTTGTGTATTAATCCTAGAAGTGAGGGTTATCACTTTAAAAACATAACATATTGTTTAGATTTACAAGAGCGACATCTCAAGTCAATTTCCTAATATGCAAATATTGGAGTTGAGCAGGTTATCAGCTGTAAAGTAGATCCTGTAGATGAAGCCACAACCTGAGAGTTGAACAAAGCAAACAGAATTTTGTAATGAGGAGGTACTCGAACGGTTGGCTCAGTTGGTTAGAGCACCGGCACGGAACTCCGGAGGTTGTGGGTTCGAGTCTCGCATCGTTCATAAAATTTTGTTTTTCAAATTTTATTTGTGTATAATATTATCTGAAATATATTAGGACAATGTTCTTCTAAGGGACTTCTTCACATTTTATTAATTGTAAGGTTTAAAATTATAATTTCACAAAAATAACAAGATCTCCGTAAGTTGCACAATTATTTCTGTATAGTTTGTATATTAGAATAGAAAATGATTTAACTTTTTATTGCTTGAGGCAACATTAATATATGTGTAACAGCATCAAAGTATGCATATTTGTTACATTTAATAAAAATTACCACATTATTGTAACATTTTTTTTTAATATATAGTTTGTATTTTCTTCTAGTATATAATATTAATATGGATGTCTTATTCCGCCTCTGAATTTGGGGAGATTTAAAAAGGGTAAAAGTGTGTGTAGATTATACTTGTATTAAAATTTAATTATATAAATAAATTTATGTCTTTATAATAATGTGTATAAAATTTTAATTATTGGATGTCATTATAAAAAGGTTTTTCGTCAAAAAAATATAATTAAACAATCAAAATATAATGTCTTATAGAACTATACAACAGTAAAAAAGGCTTTTCATTAAACAAGCTAACACCTGTATTCACAAACAGTATAATATATTTAAATCAATGATGTCTATTAAACTATCTAAAGTAGGTTATTGTTTGTGAATACTGCCACCAGATTATAAAACTAAATATTATCTTAACTATATACATAATATTGTAATATATATATATACACATGTTTTACTTACACTAATTAAATCAAATAAATTATATAAATGTACTCTTACATGATTTCATTTGACTATTTCATCTAAGAAATAATCGTCAAAATTATAACTTCATTATAACCACTAGTAAGGCAGCAATGCTTTCTTGAAACTGGTACTCTTAAATAATTTATATGTCGAGATAGAGCCTCTTTCCGCTGGACAACCGAAGGAAACACCAGGTTTATTTAGTGTGTGTCAAAAGCCACGTCTTACACTCGCGATTTGTATGTCACTGTGATAGTGTTGTGTGCAGTGCTCAAAATAGAGGTTAACTTTCAGCCTCAATTTTTTTTTCGACGTTTTCACAGCTGTCATAGTCTATCTAGACGTATAAATGATCTAAGCTGGTACTTATATTTCCACAAAAATGGAATATTATTCAGAAACATGGACTTGTACCACAGTGACGATAAAAGAAATGCATTTTAGATTGGATGTAAATACTTAATAAAAAAAAAAGGATCATTAATATTTATCACAACTATCTGCTACACAATAATGCCAAATTTTGCCCAAAATTATCAAATACCACATTGTAAAGTTCATTATTTACACATGAAAAATTACCATAGACAAAATGTCTAGTAGCCTCATGTCATGAAACAGTCATACATAAATTGATTATGTATTGCAATATAGTATGGGCGGACTATAAAAATAACAACTAACGTTTGTCATTTGTGGGAGTTTGTGGTTGAGCAGTAGGTTCGGTTTCATTGGTCATGGGCAGCGGGGGAGCAGATTCTTCCGAGTTTCTTAGTTTTGCTTTAGGTCTCCAAGCATCTAGTAATGCTTCCACCCTTTCCTCAGTCGGTCCCCAACGAGCAAAACCAGCAGCATTCTGTAGCCATACAACTACCGTTCCTCCACCCCATCTAAAGTATATCTCATTCCTGTAAAAAAATATAAGTTATATTATATTTTATAATAATAAACAACTAACCTCATACCAAAACGTAAAAAATATTTACTTTGGAAGCACATGTTGAAATCCGTGGCGATACTCGTGCTCGAAAGCAGGAATTACAACCTGAAAAAAAGACTTAATATACTTAAAAAGAAGAAACAGTCATAAAAGGACAAGGTTTAGCGGCCATAAATATAGCAGCTAGTTAGAATGACCGTCCAATTCGTGCTTCGACTGTAAGTCTAACTATTTAACATAAAGCTAATGAGGGTAGTTTAGGAATGAAATTTGTCATTTGCTTTTTTATGGATGAGGAAGACGAACAAGGCTTGATGAAGTGATAACCGCCATTCATATCATACGAGCGTTGCTGTTTTAGGAAGGTGTACGCGAAGGTACCTTGTCCATTGGCGTACACTGAACAAATAGACTTTCAATCACGCTCAAAAATTTTCTGAAGCAAAACTCTGCCTACGCGTCTATTAGGCAGAGTTTTCGTTCAGTTGTGTTTTGACCGCGCTGTGAGTACAACGCCACGCAACGACAAAGTGTTCAGTGAAAAACTTTCCAAATAACAGCATATCCAAACTTTAAAAGGGATGGTGTCGTATTTCAGGTGAGTGCCCCTTTTTATTAATAAAATTGTGTAACCAACTTAACGTTTTATTTATATTGTCGTATATCAAGGGTAGCATTAGAAGGAACTAATATGGTAACAATGATGAATGCGGACAAAGTCACGGGTAACAGCTAGTTAATTTAAAAGCCAATTAACATGAGAGATAAAATGTAATGGTTATAATAATTATTATCACAAGCTAATGAGCGTCATTTCTATTAATAGGTCCGACCAACGACTATGTAAGCTATGGTTTTTCCTGTTTACGATCAAAGAGTACCTAACCCACACTCAATATAGCGCCATCTAATTTGTAATGATCTCACATTGAAATCACATGTGGTGTATCGTAGGGGACTCTCGGTACATGTATTGAGTACACATGGCGAATATTGAAGTGAAGTCATGTGTCAAACAAGGCGCGGTGCGACGGTCGACCGCGGCGGCTATTAGAGCGAGTTCACATGGTTCGATTTTAGTTAACCATCACTAATTGTCGCTTAACAAAAAAAAATTAATATGACAGCCAATATGTGAAGCGACGATTTCATAGAATGTGTAGTAAATACTTGTGATATTTTATGAGAAGAAAAAAGAGAAATGTAATAATATTTTTTTTAACATTCATTTTAACAGACATAAACTTTTAGTGCCTACTACTCGGCTAAGTCCAGTTTGTAAGACTTTTGTGAGGCGATGAATATGCTTTTACAACAAGATCCTAGACAATGTTCAAAACAAATGTATTACGAAATTTAAAAGAATTGTTAATTAAGTTTGTGTGGTAAAGGTTACTATAACGTAAATGACTTTCTTAATGATACCACAGATTGGGAATGGAGCGACCACCCTCAGGCTATTAAGTGATAAGTAATATTGAACGATATTGATTATTTATTAAGTCATAAGTAATATTGACAATTATTTTGCTAAATCGTTACATTTCAATTGATTAAACAAAATATTCTTCGTCTTGTTCACGTCGTTAGTAATAATATTAATATAATATATAATAGTATATATTATATTAATATTATATATATAATAGTATAGACTTAAAACATTACTGCCCGAAATAAAGTATTCATTTGAATGAATATTTTAATGTTATCTGTATAAGTTAATGTATACCTATATACAACCCTGCTCGGACATTTTTTACGACCTTTTAATAGACGATTGGGAGTCCGGTAGGTAGTTAGTTAGTAGGTACTGTCCATGTCGTATCGGTTTGGAAACAGCGTAAGGCAGCTCATTCAACACGTTTGGTTGTACGTTCATCCATTTAATTCATATTCTGAGTTGTTTGAAATTGTTAATAAGAATAGAAATATGATATTTGTTTACCATAGACAGTAATGACAATGACATAGCAAATTGCAACAACACTTGGTAAACGTCATTAAAACTACATCGGTTCTCGAAAGGCTTGAGTTAGGCATATGTAAAACCCAGCCCATCTTTGAAATCGTATGATAACAAAATTGCTTAGCGTGCGTTATACTAGGTATATAGTTATAGGTGGCCTGCGCAAAACCAGTCAAGAACCATGTATTATTATCTTCTATATAATTTGCTGTTATATAGCAGGCCTGTCTCAGACCCTCTGTGTAGCCATCGAAATCATAAGTACGCGAGGCGGTCACGCCAGCGCGGTTATCCAGTAGGAAAGAGCGAGCGAACAGTTACGATCCTTCTTCACCGATCCCACAGATATTTTAGAAATGGAGAAAAATACAACAAAACTAAAGGTGAATCGATACAAAAAAAAAGAGAAAGAGTACAATCGATTTTCCGCGTCCTTAAAAGATTTTGATATTTTTCATGACTCCGTGACAAGTCTGAAAAAAAAAAACTGATTGAACGCTATCACTGCCTCTTTGGAATTGGTAAAAGTGGAACCTCTCATCAAATCTTTGATTTTGAGGAAAATAAAGAAATCACAGGGTGCTGGGTCAGGGCTATGTCCAGGATGGGTGAAGAGTTGTACTTTTTCGGAAGCTAAAATGACTTAGTTTTGTTGGCCGTGTGTGAAGAAGTGTTGTCATGATGTAGGAGAACGCGGCTTGTTGGTCGTCTTTCACGATTTTTTTTTAACACCCTGGGTAAAGAAATTGTAGAATACCACTCGGCATTAACAGTCTTGATCTTCAAGTGGAATTGTGCAGATGGGACCCGTAGCTGAAAAAAATTGCGATAATTTTTTTACCAACGTTTCTTGTCTCATTTTCAAATTATTGAAATTCACAAGATTAGTTCTTTTTTCGGGTTCAAAACAATAAATCTACGTTTCGTTTCCTATGACAATGTCATAAACAGCATTAGAATGTCCGTGGTCGTACTTCATTAGCATCTGTGAGCACCATTCCACGCGAGCCCGCTTTTGCTCCGCTGTCAGTTCATGGGGAATCCCACGACAACAAAATTTGGCTAATACCAATCCCCCAATAGTCCTCGAATTGTCTCATAGGTAATCCGGTTTTCTTCAATTAGCCGCTTAATAGTAGCCACATTATTTCCGTTGATGGCCGCCGATAAAAATAGTTCCGATTAGCTAGAAGTGAAAAACTTTTAGTATGCATGTAATTTTAATTTCTGTTCAATTCATACCTGCTTCCGCTTAAAATGGCTAGCCTGAAGTTTGTGCAGCGCGTGTGTCTGTCTGTCGGGCCACTCGGGAAGCACCACTACAAAACTGAGCGGTTCGGCCGAGTCTTGCAACAATCGCTCCATGTGTCTTAACGCGGCCTCCAGCAACTCCTCACAGTACGGAGGGTGAGCCACCATCGACCCAGAAACCGGACGCAACTCCAAAAAAGGACTGAAATCACAAAGTTAATGTTTTTATTTTTGAGCCTCAACCGTTCAAGTACGCATGGGTCGTGTTCGAAGTAAATCCACAGCATTATATTACAAATATTGCTTAGTAGATAATATTAATTACTTATAACCATGTGTTGCCTTTAGTAAGGTAGTACGCGAGTAACCATTGATAATTTTAGTATATCTTGTTCATCTCTCAGATTTTGGCTCCATCTACAAGGTCTACTTTACTGTTGATAACCTGCTCAATCCCAATAATTGCATTATTAGGAAATTGATATTTTCGTGCGATCCACCATTGGTTTCAAGAATTCAAACGCGGTCGTCTATCGTTAGGGGATGAAGAAATAAATGGTCGTCCTTCGACGGCTGTTACTGAGGAAAATGTGCAAGTACAGAAAAGGTTTATTCAAGAAATCAAATGAATTACATACGAATAAATTCAGCATATATTGTAGATTGGATCGAGAAGAATTCACAAGATTCTACACGAGCGTCTTCGCGTAAGAAGAATAGTTTCGCGCTGGGCGCCGCACAACCTCAACAAAGCTCAGAAGCTGATCCGTGTGGAATGGTGCCGTGACATGATCAATATATTTGAAGCAGGCTTATCCCGTCGCAATTATATGATGTGTGACAGGTAACGGATAATGGATTTATCAATACGATCCCGAAGCAATGCGTGAGACGACAGTTAGGCTGTTTCAAAAAGAACAAACCAGCTTAACTAAGTGAAATTATGATCGCTAGTTTCTTCACTTTGACGGGGTGTTTAGTGTCGATTCCATTACGAAATCAAAGCTGCACTAACGCCATTGACGCATTAACTTTCGCTTCACCACGACAATGCGCCCGCGCACTTTACGCTCAATACAAGGGACTTCCTGAACACCACAGCGGTCAAAGTCACGGGTCACCCTCCTTAAGAGTCCTGATCTAGAACAGAGTGACTTCTTTTTATTTCCTTAAATAAAAAATCAACTGAAAGGGATCTAGTTTTCGTCGCCGGAATATGCGCTAATAACGTTCGAGAAGGCTGTAGAAGAGGTATCTGCAGCGAGCGACTGGAAAAAGTGTTTAGAAAACTGGTGTCGACGCATGAGACTTTGTATTCCTGCTGGTGGAGAGTACCTTTGTAAAGATTTAATAAAATTATTTTATCCATATACCTAAGGTGGTTGGTTAGCTTCTCAAAACATTCTAAGTGGCCCACTTATATACTTTTTTACACACGAATTTGAACTGATTAACATTTAACGTATAATACTCGCGCTTCGCACGACTCTTTAAATATACCCATCTTCCACACATCTGCATTTAGTGGTAGCTTTCGCTACGCAGCCATTAAGTGTTGGAATAACCTGCCGTCACCTTTTCGAAATTTGCACTCAAAAGAATCTTTAAGAATAACTACAAAAAGCTATTTTTGCAAGAGAAAAAACTAGAAAATAAAAGAAATTGTGGTAGTTTTCGCAAATAAAGATTATTATTATTTAATACGAATTTTGAATAAACTGTTTGCGTAAAGGAACATTTTTACAACATATTATTTATTTCTCGTCCCTAATTGGCCCAAAAAAAAAATATTAACTTGGATTGGACTCGACAAATCGCATTCATTAAAATGATATCTATAGCTGGGTCACACAAACAAAGAATATGAGAAACGCCTTTTTATTCCACTCTAGAAGACCAAAGAATATGAGGAGACTTAAATGAGACAGATAAAATATTGATGGGGTATTATAATGCCCCTAGGCTAAACTGTATCTTCACTGTGCACCAAAACAAGCATTGCAGAGTCACTCGTTAAAACTATCACCCAATCTGAGTATAAGCAATCTCAGACATCACTTTCTGGCAAATCGAGTAGTGGAACACAAAGAGATAAGTGCACCCTCAGTAACTCCTTAAAAATAGACTGGACAAACATTTACTTACACAAGTGCAATATGCACCAATGTATTCAGAATAATAATAACAAGACATAAAACAAGCGCAGCAATATTGGATTTGAAAAACCAACAAAGTTCTTATTCAGTTTATAAATCAACATACCCACGTGAACCGAAGTAAGAGTCCGTATCTGCAAACGCTGAGCAGTACTGCCGGAAGTACGAATCCAGCGGGCTTGCGAAGCATTCACTGGTGACTCCAAAGCACCGGTGCAGACACTCCAGCACGGGGACCGGCAGCGACATCTGTGTCATGTGCGCTTCACCCCCCGCGCCCGCTGCACCTACCCACGCAGCATACCGCCGCAGTAGGCACCACACGCGGGACAGAAATTGCTCAAACTTTTTGTCGTCGAAACAACTGTATCTGTACAAATGTTCCTGAAATCAAATTTTATTTATTCCAAGATATAGGGACATAGCATAATCACCAACACCATATGGTTATGAAGGTTTATATAATAGAGGAATAACTAATTTATGGAATAAATAAACCTAGGAATATATTCTGCAATCCTATCAAAGAAGTACAAAATGGTAACCATATAAGAGTACTAAGTATAAGAGTGCTTTCAGAAAAGTGTTTCTGCAAGAAGAAAATGCTCGAGAAGCATTTTAGAATTGCAAATGGAGGATTTAAAATGTATCATAGAATGCATTCCAATTGAAGCAAATTGAAAATTATACTTACTAATTTTTGGAGATATGTGGCGTTGAGTACTTGTGTCTCTCCTAAGTAACGCAGCAAGACCTGATCTCTATCCAGAAAGTGCTCAACAAGTGGTGGCCGTGGGGCAGGAAGGGCGAATTGCACCGGATAGCACCACACCTTTCTCAGTGCTGCTTGCTGGAGTGGAGCATGCATTTCCTATGTAAAAAAAAATTATTATTAAGTTCTAGTATTTTCATAGTCAAATACTTTAACCGTTCGAATTCGGATGTGACAAACTGCACATTGTAAGATGTATTATTTTGCTATAAACTAAACCAATGATATCCAAGAGATAAGTATTCGTTTTGTTAATTGGCCCTGCATATGTTGGAACAAAAATTACAACCCAAATTTTGTTATTGTGGCTGCCAAAGAGATTGGTTGAAATAGTGCACAAAGTTTGTGATTTATTCCAGTCTTCTACCTAATAATTGGTTAATTGCTGTTATTATGCAAAATACAGTATTTATAACATATTTACATAAGTATTATAGTGTATAGTATTTGTTGATATTACATGTAATTGAAATAGTGTCTTCTTAAATATGTCACAACTAAAATGTATTTTGAACAATCATTTCCTTTGTCTGCTTATTTAATTGATTAGACATTTTGGAATATGTTGAATTATCTTTACTTTACTTTACAAACTATCACAAAAGATATTTTCGCCAATATTCCATGGTTATGTATAAAATTGGTTCTAAATAGGAGTAATCTCAAAACAGACACTCATATTTAAGCTAGCACTTAGTGTATTGATACAAGCTACTTTCGTTAACTTTTGCTGAGGTCAGTTCGTTGCCATTTTAGGTATTTTTATAACATATTTTTTAAGTATATTTTTTTAACAGAAAACATTGATAATAAAAAAATAAAAACTAATTATCAAAACAAGTAATTATTATTGAAAATACTCATTTATTTTAAAAAATAACAAATTTTCTAATTTAAATCGAAAAAAAAAGTCTGTAAAGAAAAACACAAAATGAATAATTTCACAGTCTTATAGCTTTTTTCAATAGCTTTCATATACATGCACCTAATAAGCTATCAATTTCTACACTTAATTATTAATTTGCATTATTTGGGATATATGGATTATAAACAACGCCAATGTGAGGCATACTGCACAGTCAGTATTTTCCGGACCAGAAGGGTTAGTCATAGGCTATTTGTGACCAAAGTAAAAGTAGCTTAACCTCAAGTAGAATATTATGTCACAGTTGAATTTAAGACTTTTTACATAAACTGTTAAACAACATTAAAATTATAAATGTATATTTGTATGGTGGTTCTATTACTATTGCACATTGTTCATTGGATAATAACACTAAATATAATTATTATAATAAGTAATTTATACAAAACATTTATACCTGAATTCCATTTTCTTTAAGGAGTACACTATGCTTTTCCCTTATTTTTCTTGCATATTCAGCTGATAAATGATATATTTTTAAACATATTCCTTCAACAGATGCTTTAGCAGTTTCTGCTAAATGAGGTTGACATTGCCTCTGAAAATTTGAAAAATGAATATTATTTCATTTATTTTACTAATCAATATAAGAATTATTGTATGAAAATGACATATTTTATTTACTATTGATAACAGTGAATAAGTAGTTTATTTTAGAAGGGATTATTAAGTATGCCATACTTTATTTATTTTATAATATTTTAAAATATTTCTTACGCGCAAGTGAGCTAGCCTATCCTGAAAATCATCATATGTAGCCCCAACAGTTCTACGAAGCCATTGAAACGTATCTTCAGCATTCCACTTTACTACTTTCCGGCTCTCAGGGGATGCATTCCTGGATTCAATCATTTTTTTTGCAGCTTCTGCATACTTTGATAATTGTTTTCTTGCATCTCCAGTAAACTTTGGATGAGTCAACTTTATTGGGATATCATTCATTATTTCTTCATACATTGATCTTGATATTTCTGGAAAGCAGTGGCTAGGTAGTAGGGGATCTGAACCACCCTGATCATTAACTTTGCGCTCCATTAACCAACGATTAAAAGAATCCTTTGGTGCGTCTATGCTCTCTCTAGTGTGACATAGCTCCTGATAGCACTGTCTTAACTTATTGGCCAGTGTAAATCTAAACCCTTCAATTTCAGGATGTGGATGAGGACAAATGGTAGGAGGTCTTTCATATATAACAACATTTGTAGGGACTTCAATATCCCATGGACCAGCCAGAATAAATTTCTTAGGAGGTGGGCCATTGTCTTCTGAAGGTCGTCTTTTACTAGCACTTGGTGTTGTATTTCCTGCATTAGGTGGTCCATGACATATACCTAAAGGGTCAGTTAGTGGATCAAAATCTCTTTTTAATGCAGGTAATTCCCACATGGACTCTCCAGATATTCTATTCCAGAAATAGGGCCTATTTTCACGCTTTGACCAAAATTTTCGCCAACCTTGTTGTATGAGATCAGGATGTAAGTCAGCTGCAAGATGTGGTGCCAATGGAGCTGGTGTACCAGGTGTTTGAGGAGTTTCCCCACTACCACTGGGACTTGACTGAAGCTCTGGGGATGAATCACTTTGCCCCACATTATTCTCCCAAGATGAACCAGCAACCTTTTCACGTACATCATTCATGTCGAATAAATTAGAAAAAATGCACTTCGAAGATTAAACTGAATAAGAGTTATCTACCTAATGCCCTTTGTTGGCCAATAGGTTTCCAATAAGCAAAATATTTATGTTGGAATACATGGCCTTACCGCCAATAATTTTTAGACCGATAGATACACTTGTATTAAAGAAACACATAATACAAATTATGAAAACATTGATATAAATCCATACTGCATTTATGAAATAATTATTTCTTATTGAAATATTAGAAATACTTCGATATTACGATAAAAATAATATCAACAGAGAAATAGCTTTGGCGTTACTTTCTGATTGCCAAGCGGCAAGCAAATACTACCACAGATAATGAACGTAGTTTATAAATAATACAGGAATTAAATGTTTCTGAAGAGTGGTAGGTACTAATATAATTATTAACCTGGCATCCCATAATCAAATTCTCTTTGAATAATCCAAATTAAAAAAAATCGCAAATAAGCGGGCAAAGTTGCCCGGTTTCACGGTATAGGATTTTATAAATTATTGGTTTTAATATTATTTTTAAAGAAATCCAAATTATTTTTTCTACCGGATAGTATATAAATAAAAGTAATACATACTAAACTAAACATGTATTGATATAATGGTTTTGTAAGAACGGCTTCTGTGATTCCTCTGGTGTTGCAAGAGATTGTGGGCGGCGGTGATCACTTAACAACAGGTGGACCCGTACGCTCGTTTGTCCTCCTATTCGATAAAAAAAACGGCTCTAAGCGCGTGCTATTGATAGTAAATGTTTAGGGTGTGTTTCTGTACGAATATATCAAAATATTACTTGCTTTGCCATGCCATATTTTGTTTTTTTAGAAAGAACATATAAATATTTTTACAAAAACATGAAAACTAATAAATAAAACATGCAATTTTCACTGTAAGTACTTGTACATCCACTTTATGTCGAAATGATTCTCTGTGTAAAATAAAATAAAAACACATTATGAATAATTTATACATGGTCTGGTATAGCTTGTTTCAATAGATATTAAATACATTCACTGAAATCACCTTTATTATATTGCCACACGTAAAATAAAACGCATGGTGTTAACGCTGCACAAGCGCCAATCCGGGTAAGTTAAGTTTACGATGATTTTGTAGTTACGAATAAAATTTATATAAAAATATCAACCAGCGTTATTTGAAAATTATAATTTCAATATCTTATCAACATTCCTATATTTTATAGTTTACTGCCTGACCCGACAGACGCTGTTCTGTCAATAGAAAAAAATATTTCAAACATCCGGTGTCGTGGGACACCGGATATAAACGAAGTTCAATGATATAAAAATATTAATTTTAAGTTGTGTTCCAGGAATATAGAAAATAATTATTTGGGTATACATTTTTTTATTGATAAAAATAAAAACAAAACTACTTTACAAAGTCATCAACTTTATTTTATTAACAATGATTTATAATGAATATATAATAATAATGTTTAAAGAAACAGCTATTTATATGAATTTGCTTACTCTTTACAGCGTACATATATATACACACAAACACACACTAACGTTTCATAATCTAAGCGTGGCTTGTGTTCGTGTTGAGTTATTTTGTGAATTAATTTCATAGAAAACATTTTAAATAATAGAAAGTGACTTGAATGCGGTGTTGAAAAATGATACAGTGACAGAATTGGTGATTGATATTTGTATAAAGTCACCAAATATTATGTAAGTAAAAAAAAAGTGTGTGCGTGTAATCTTTACACGCGACTGAAGTCAAACTTAAATAGAAATAACTTTAGGAATAATTAACAGATACATATACATACTTGTTTTGCTTATCTGAAAGCTGTTAGACAAAATATGTCATTTTCGTTTGCCCTTGTTTGTCCCACCTATTCTAGGACATCCAGTATGTAACAAATATTCTTAAAAAGTTGAAAGACAAGAAGATTTAATTTATACCATTAAATATATACTTACATTAATTAAAAACCGTGGTTTTAATAAATAATTGAATAAAAATAATGAAATTATTAATATCACACATACCAATTTAAAGTTGTTATTGAATATGGCTGTATGGGCTCGGACCTTTTGCCTGTCCGATGGACGGAGAAAAATTAACGAATGTCGCAAACGTCAAACTGAGAACTTTTATTTATTATTTACACGAACTAGTACTAGTAATTTATATATATTAATTAAAATTTAGATATTAAATCAAATCAAAATCAGTTTATTCACGTAGGTCACGGAAATAACACTTTTGAATGTCAAAAAAAAATTCTTATTGAAACTACCGCTACTTCGTAAAGGGTTGAGCTAATGAGAAGAAGTAGCAAGAAACTCATTGCCACTCTTTTATATCAAGATTTACATTTACATCGACTTACAAATCATTTCAATTACAATAATTATATTGTTATTACATATTAATTTAAAATGTAAAATGATGCAACAAAACACACTCAAAAGTCAAAAAAGTAAATGTAAATTAATACAAAAGTTATTGAGTACAGTAGCTGCATCATCTACATACACCATTAATAAATAAAGGTATTCTGTGAGCATTTTATAAGCGATTATAAATAAATAAATATGTATATATCCATACATATATATACACAGAATAACTTTTGAGAATCTGAAACCGAGTCTCCGGCAACATGATCATCCTGCCACCACAAGCAGCGCCCGTTCATGAGCATGACTGAGCCAGCCATCGCCTCCCTCAACCATATTTTAGGGAAGGGGACGACCCGTCCCATGTCGCCCCCACAAGCAATGACATTTAAGCGAGCATGACGAAACCTGTTACGAGAACTCAGCAAACAACAATAAAATAATCCAAATCTACATATCATGCAATACTCACCAAATACCTCTACTTACAATTTGATAATTCTGCTTAAACTTGTAATTAATATAATATTTTTACTAACAGTAAGTAATCAAAAGCTCAATCCTTTAGGGTAATCAAATCAAAATCACCTTATTCAGGCAGGTCAAGGAAATGACTTTTCTTTTTATATCCACCTCCTTTGAGGGTTGAGCTTTAATAAGAAGAAGTGGCAAGAAACTCTTTGTGACAATCACTCACTCACAAATCATTTCAGTTACAATATATGTAAAGTGATGCAGCAATAATACTCAAACTACAAATACTCAAAAAAAACTTGTAAATTAATACGGAAAAACAAGAGCTATTGAGTACAGTCACGGCTGACTACTACTGTATCAACAATAATACTAGGCCATGGTACATAAGATGCATCAATCCACACACACCGTAAATAAATAAAGGTATTAGTGACCATTTTATTAGCAACTATAAAAAATATAATTTTTAATTTTAAAACCATGAGGTAGTTTCCGGCTACAAGATCATCCTGCCACTGCAAGTACCGCCCGTTCACGAGCATGACGCATGGGCCAGCCATCGCCTCCCTCGACCATATTTTAAGGAAGGGGACGACCCGTCCCACGTCACCGCCATTAATATATATATATATATATATATATTATTAGTTAATTATCGATAAAAATTATGGATTGATTCCAACCCTATATATTTATTATATTGGCAGCTCTGATATTACGTCATTAGTTGATTATGTTGGTATCAAGATTTAGTGCAATACAAAACAAGCGATATTTATCATTATTTTGTATGGCACTCCCGTCTCTTCAACGTAGTGTTTAAATTACCTTTGCTCTCTAATAAAAGCGTTCATTCGCTTGTATGAGACGTGCAGTCATTGGCTGGTGACGGATTTATTCTTGTAAATAAGGAAAATAGCCGAACTTCACATTTATTTTAAGCCACTGTTCGCTTTCAAATTTAGCCGGATTGTACTTCGTGGCCAATTGCTATACTGTAATTACTACTATTTCAAACATATCTTAAATCACTGCAAGTTTCATGCTAAACTACATTTCAATTATTTTAGAGCACTAGGCAGTCCCGCCTTATTATATAGTACTTACATCCTATTTGGCTCATTGAATTAAAAAAGAAAAAAAAAACGATCTCATATTTCGGAATGATTTTATCAAACTGACATTCATGCAAAGAGTATAAATATAGGATTCATGCAAAGACTATTATCATATGATGCATAATTAATTACTTACATGTAACATGCCCAACATACATGTATGGATAAATTATTATTAAACTTTAAATACGAATCCCTTACAATGTGATGATTTTGGCTTGGAACGTTTTTAAGGAACTACGTGATACGTCCAATTGGAAATGATTACAAATAACTTAGAAATCGATATTATCATACCAAAAGTTCGAACACCATGGTATAACGAAGAAAAAAATTGTACACTACCTTTGGTGTTCCAAGCTGACATAAATTATAAAGAATTTTTTGAAAGTTCAATGTTAGGAAATGTCCCATGTGTAATAAAAAGTATTAGCAAAGAATGGGAGGCTTCAAAAGAATGGGTATGTGATGATAAGATCAATTATAAGTATTTTGTTGATGTTTATGGTGAATTTAAGGCACCAGTAGCTGATTGTAACAAGATAAACTTTAATTCACAATGTAAAAGCGAAATGACAATAAAAGATTATATGGAGTATTTACAATCATCAAATGAGGAAAATATTCTTTATTTAAAAGATTGGCATCTTAAAGCAAATTTAAAAGCATTGAAAAGAAGTTGTTCTTTCTACGAAGTACCAAATGTTTTTGCTTCTGATTGGTTAAATGAATATGCTGAAGACAAAACTGAGGATGATTTTCAGTTTGTTTATATTGGATGTAAGAATACATGGTTGGTATGATTTAATAAATTTCTAAAATCTATAAAAATATATCTATAAAAATCTATAATTAACAAGAAAAATTCTGTACAGCCAAAATCTTCACAATAATTAAATGATAAATGTAATAATTTATTTCACACCCTATGTGTATAATGTACAAGTGTCTAGATAGTAAAGATTAAAAAAATTAATTTTTTAGGACACCTCTACATGCTGATGTTTATTCTTCTTTTAGTTGGTCTGTTAATGTGGTTGGAAAGAAGAAATGGGTATTTTTGCCACCTGGAGAAGAAAATAAGCTGAAAGATTCGTTTGGGAATCTTCCATTGCTATTTGACCAACTTAAGTGGAACAATATAAAATACTTTGAAGTAATTCAAGAAAAAGGAGACGGAATATTTGTTCCATCTGGATGGCACCATCAAGTTTTTAATTTATGTGAAACCATATCAATTAATCATAACTTCATGAATGCTTGTAATTTGCACATTGTTTGGCAAGCTTTACAAAGTACTTTAACTGAGGTAGAAAAAGAAATAAAAGAATTTGAATCTACACCCGAGTATACAACTCAATGTCAAGTTATTTTAAAATCTCTGTTTGGTATGGATTTCCAATCATTCATTAATTTAATTATGCATATAGCAATAAAAAGGATCAAACAGATTCAAGGTGAAAACTTTTATTTGTTTAAAAAATTTATATTTGGTATGAATCATATAAAGTTTGATTTACAATCTATTCTTAAAGTCATTTATCTAATTGAAGACCACCCCATTTTTGTAAATAAAAACCTGCCCCGAAGTCTCATATTACAATTATTAAATACGAAAGAAAATATTTTACAAGTTGTACAATAAACATGATGTGTTTTGTTCTTCTGGTTACAATGTTTTAGTAGTATTACATAATATTCCTTAATCTTTATATAGGCTTATTTAATTGGTGAAAAAAAATTCTTCATCCATTATTACTTTACAATAAATTACTGGTCAAATGAAGACTTGACATCTTATTTCTCAAGATGACAAGCACAGTTGTAGTGCTGTTTAGAATTTTTGGGTATTTCAAGAATCCTGAGTGGCACTACATTGTAATCGGCAGGATGTATCAATTACCATCAGCTGAATGTCCTGCTCGCCTTGACCCTCAAAATTTTTTATCAAAAACAATCTATCTAATTCATTTGTTCTTAATTTTACATAATAGATTTTTATGATGATGATACCTTGTATTTTTTCCGAAATTCTTAGTTTTTAGTTATCCTTAATGTATTAAACATTAGAACTTTTTAGGTTTCTAAAAAAATAAGAACCCCACCCCATTTATATTGAACATTATATTTTTGACTTAGTTTTAGCAAATATTATGCCATTTTTTATTAAGTCATCAATCTCAGTGTCGGTGTAACCAAGTTCTTTCAGAATCTCTAGTGTGTGTTGACCATGATCTGGTGTTTCTTTTTTGCCACTAGAAAAAGCAGGTGTTCTTGATAATCTTGGAGCTGGTTCAGGTGTTACTAAATTATTATTATCCCTATAAAAAGAACTTCTTGAAAGACTAAGCTCATGCTTATCTACAATATTAAAATCAATCACTGGTGTAACACATGCGTCTAAATTTTTAAATATTTCACTCCATTCACTTTGAGTTTTTGTTAGAAATATTTCTTCAAATTTCTTTTTGCACATGTTTTGATCACTGTATTGACTATAGGTTTCCTCACTTAATTGTAAAGCATTTAAGAATTGTGAATAAAATTGTGTTTCTATTGCACCTACTGCCATAAATTTGCCATCTTTAGTTTTATATGTTTTATAAAAAGCAGCTCCTCCATCCAAAACATTACAGCCTGGTTCTTGATTCATAAAACTAAAAATTCTGGATTTGAAAAGCCAACTGGCAATGTATGCGGCACCTTCTGTCATACTGCAGTCTATAACTTGACCTTTGTTAGATTGATTTCGTTCAAATAGTGCAATAACTATACCAAGTGCACACAGTAAACTGCCTCCTGCAAAATCAGCTAGAATGTTAATAGGAGGACTGGGTGGTTCTTTATTTTTTGCCAGCATTGAAAGGACCCCAGACATAGCTGAATAATTTATGTCATGCCCAGCTTTATTCTTATAACATCCATCTTGACCAAAGCCAGATAGTCTCGCATATATTAATCTCTTATTTTCATTTAGCAAAACTTCTGGTCCTAAGCCTAGTTTTTCTAAAACTCCAGGTCGATATGTATCAATTAATACATCACTATTTTTACATAATTTTTTGATGATATCTTTGCCTTCTTTTGCTTTTAAATTGACAGAGATCAATCTTTTTCCATTTGACATAATATCAAGGGGTGACCCTTCCACCTATAAAAAAATAATAGTATATTTTAAGTTCCATAAAATTGTAATCATTATGTATTTCTCACACTGAAGACTAAACAAATTATTATAATTAGTTGTTTAAGGTGTATTATTATAATTTATATAATTATTATAAATAATAATATACCTTGAAGTGATTTACCACATCGTAAATTGTCAAGATAGGTGATATATATTTGAATTTATTTTTTAAAATCCTTTTAATTATATAGGTACTTAATACAAATTATATAGATCATACTCTGAAAAAAATCAATGCAAATACCTACTCTATGAATAACATTAACCGTAGCTCCAAAGTCTGCTAAAATCTTGCCACAAAATGGTCCAGGAGCAAGTCCGATTAGTTCGACAACCCTTACATTTCGTAACGCCATTAGACTGTAAGTAAACAATAGTCAACACAAGTCTAAGAAGAATGAATAAACTACACTTTGTCAGTAAGTTACTACTTTGTACAAAGGCACGATGTGATGTGACAGCTAGGAATTACAAGACAAAGATATTTCATATTAATAGCGATGTGCCGAGTACGGCTTGATTCGAGTCAAACTCGATTCCCGCTTTGGACTCGCCTACTCGAATACTAATTTATTTTGATTCGAGTACGCCTGGCTCGCTTCTGGTACTCGAGTCAGGAAAATCGACTTTGAACTGACTGGAGATAATATCTTAAGTTCTTAAACAAATGTTTCTTTTTGTGTAATAATTTCTGGTTCCTAGATACCTCCTTAGTATGTGCCAGTTTTTTTTTTGTAATGCTTAAAAATGTTTGATGTATTATCGTTGCGTCATTATATGAAACGTATATGTTGTTTTAAGTTCATTTCGATTATTTTACTTGTTGTTCTAAAATTGGTAACAGACTCGAATTTCCAACATAGAGTTCTGGACTCGAGTCAACCCAAAAACTCGAGTACTGGGCTCGAACCGCGGATCGAGTCATAATTCGAATACCGTATAAATCGACTCGATCCACCAAAACATCGACTCAGATCGATCAGCACATCACTAGATATTATCTAGTTATTAGTAATGCGGGGTCAAGAATTGTACTTTGCGCTGTAACCTTTTATGTAAAGTGTAAAACAAGGCTGTCACTACTTATTTCAAGGCCACATTGCAGTTTTTTGCAACTTAGGCTGAGATCTATAGAACATACTTAGACTTTTCTCCGACTTTACTCACGTAAAATTTAGTACGTATAATCTTTGATTTTTTTTAATAGCTGAAATTATAGCGAATTTAAGCTAAGACAGCGCAATGAAAATTGCAAGTTCGCGTTTTATAACATTCAGCTAAGCTTTAGGTAAGTAAAGTCTGTCTATAGTCTAAGTACACTATAGATCTCAGCCTAAGACTGTTGTTAACAAGTTGGTTGGAACTTGGAAGACGAATGATCTCTCCCGACCGCAGTTGGGCAGGGCCCCTTTTACTTTTCCTACTTGCCTATTCAAATATTTTTTTTAAAATAGACAGTCGGGAGTGTCGCACCGTTCCCTATAAAATGGTCCTTACAGGTTAGCGGAGAGTGGAGTCTCATAGCCAGTTTTGTACCTACTTGTTCTAATAAGGCCATTTTCAGATGGAAAATTTTGAAGCGCATTCAAATCGGCCAACATGAGCGCGCGTTTATGCGCATCAGCGAGCGTTGACGCGGCGCTCAGAGAAAAAGTCTCAAGACGCAGGCGATCGCGCTTTGACAGGTATGTAACGGCCGTTGACTGTTCAGTTGAGTGCGTGATTGCACGTTTTTTGTTATGTAACTTGTTTTCGTAATCAGTTCAATTCAATGAGTGAATGAATGTGAAGATATTGACATCGACTTACTGATTGACGAAGTAAGGAGAAAGCCAGCGATTTGGGATATAGCTTCAAAATCCTATAAAAATAAAATTTTAAAACGATGTGCGTAGGAAGAATTGGATTTATTTTTCTGCGATGATACCAACTCAATTAAAAAAGAAGAATCTGGGTAAGTAACTTTATTAATAGAAAAAAATGGCGTTTGCGTGTAGAAAAAAGTATTTATATCATTCGATCCTGATATTCCAGTTTTCCTTCATTAATAAAATATTTCATGAATTTAGTTCGGATGGTATGGGTTGAAGTAGCTCGTCCATTGTAAGTAATATTTATGCTTGACAGATTTCCTTCTTTTATCTCTTCGTGTCTAAATCCATCTCTGATTCGAACATAATGTGAAGTATTGTAATTGCCTTTGCAATCTGTTCAGCACAATAGACACACACACACACACATATATATATATGTATATATATATATATATATATATAAATAATAGGATGATGATTTCCATTTATTACTGGCTATTTCAAAAGGACTCTCAACATGTCGGCGAGCTAATGTTAGCCGATAGTTAAATCATTTGTTAGCTGTTTACCACCATAGGGCCTCATCAAATTTTCCATTAGCCCAAATGCTTCATCACCTACAATTACGTAAGGTAGTGTCGTATCGTGGTTTTATGTTATAGGCGAGCCCTTTAACGCGTTGACCTGCGTTAGCGCAGGTTACATGTAAACAAGGCCTTAACTTAGTAATACCTTTAAGTCCATCAACATAAATATCTTAGGCAGTTGGCACTTTCAACTTTCACTTTTTATATACCTAAAAGTACTCACTAGTCTGTGGTTGGCACCTGGCTCGAATGACAGTTGTAGGTAGTACGGTCAGCAAGAAATCCTCAACAAAAGCAGTTTAAATCAAGGAAGCCAATAAAATAGGATGTCTTGATTCCAAGTGGAATCAAGAGAAATCTCATCTTGATGAATAGATTCTAGATTCTGGAGCGTCAGCACATATGATCTATAGAAAGGACCGGATGAGCGATTTTGTAAAGATTGACAAGAAGGTGGAAGTATGCTGTGCAAATGGTGGTAAAGTATATGGAGAAGGTTTTGGTAATGTAGAGAATGCTGCGCTTGACATCATTGTCAAGACTGTCACGTATGTACCAGATCTTGCTTCTAACTTGTTGAGTGTGAGTTGCATTGTAAATAAGGATAAAGTTGTCGTTTTTTCTAAAAAATGGTTGTAAGATTTGTGATGCAGGTGAGTGTTCAATTCAAGGTAATACATGTCTGACAGGAGTGCTTGACAGAGGTGTCTATAAAATTAGACAATGTTTACAGGCAACTGCTCTAGCTGCTACTACAAACAATGAAATGGAGCTATGGCATAAAAGGATGGCACACCTAGGAGTACGTAACCTATATACGTATACACTGACATTTGTGGACCGATGAGTGAGAAGTCCATAGGTGGTCACAGGTACTCCATAACTTTCATCGATGAGTTTTCCCGAAAAACGTTCGTGTATTTTCTTAGTGCGAAAAGTGAAGCCTTTGAAAAATTAAAGCAATTTAAGAGTTTTGCGGACACACAAACAGGGAAGAGGTTGAAAGTGTTGAGAACTGACAACGGCGGTGAATACGTCAACGCGAGAGTCGTCACATTCCTGAAGGACCATGGAATTAAGCATGAATTAACAATTGCTTATATGCCCGAACAAAACGGAGTAGCCGAACGTGCGAATCGCACGATAGAAGAGAAGGCAAGATCGATGCTACAGAAGCTAGACTACCTACTCGGTACTGGGCAGAAGCGATCAATACCGTAGTCTACTTGAAGAATAGGAGCCCAACTTTAGCTGTAAGAGAGATGACGCCAGAAGAGGCATGGACAGGACAAAAATCGGTTCTTAGATATCTCAAATTGTTCGGATGTAAGGCGTACATGCACATTCCAGATCAGAAAAGAACAAATGGGATCCAAAAAGCTTGGAGATGATCTTCGTGGGTTACTGTGAAGAGTCAATAGGATATAGACTCATTGATCCTTCAAAAATCAACTTCACAGAGCTGATGTTTTGACAAAGGCAGTAATTAGAGGAAATCATGAGTTTTGCAGAAGTGAGATGGGAGTGCATTGAGGATTGTCCGTGAGTGAGTGAGTGAAAGGATTAGAAGAGTCTGAATCTTGATAGGAAGTCTGATAGAAACAATTGAGGAGGAGTGTTAGAGTAAAGAAGTACAATTGTTCATTGACTGGCTGGTAAGATTCATGAAGTTAATTTTGGATTTTTAGAGTGACTGCTGGTTTTTCTATGTTAAAAGAAAAACAAAAACTATCTTTTAATCTGTTGTGTCAGCTGAGGCTGAAAGCTGTGTTTTTCTATTATTAATGTGCTATTTTTACCAAATATACTATATATCTGTATCTGCTATGTTATTATCAAACTCCTAATACACTATTCGCTTTACCGTCCCGTTGCTCTGCCGTAGGCCAAGGATGCCAAATAAGGTATGAACCGCTTACTGCAGCTTTAGTTATTCATTCTAGAACGTAATTAACATACTGCAGATCTCGAAGGTCAAGGTCTTTTAGCTAGCTGGCATATCTCTCGCGCCTACTTCTAGTTATTTTGATGTAACAACGAAGTTACTACACTCACACTGATGAAGGACCATGATGAGGCTCATCATAATTTCATTTTCATTCTCTCTCCTTCCTACAAGCACATAGCCGGTCCGAGGTTCGAGTCTCCTTAGGAGACGCTCCGCGACTGTTGTTGCTTAGTCTTTGCGGCCTCCACGGCGCACGTCCTATGTTGCTGTAAAAGCCTTCAGTGCTAACAGCATAGAGCAGGTTTTTAGTCGGTAGGGGGTGTCCGCTTACGCGGACACTCAAGTACGACATATGGGCCCAGTTTCGGAGCCTACAATACGTAAATGTATTTTCCTCCTCTCGAAAAAAAAGGACCTCAGTATGGTCCGAAACTATTCGATACCAACACCAATAAATTGTGAGTAAAGCCGATTTTACGAAAGTTTTAATTATTTAAATACCTAACATATAAGATAATATGCATTAATTATCCTATAATATTAGTAATCAATAATATATTAAAATCTTTTTTAGTTTTGATCTCACTTTCGCACCTGTGCTCTGGTGTACAAGTGATGAAACCGACGCAATCTTTGACCTCCCGTGATACGAGTTCAGATTTCAACACGTGTCCTGACGCGAGTTTAATATTTTATATCCATCCCAAGAAAAGTGCTCAACGCCGCTAAAGAAGTTTTCACTTCAAAAAAAATATCCTTACAAATTATGAACACAGCAAAACGAAAATTACTAATGTGATAATTATTGAATTAGTACCATAAACTTAGTATACTAGCGAGTCTTTAGTAATAAATGTGTAGCTCGCAACTTTAAAAAAAATGAAATTGATTTCATTTTGATTTAATACACTATACCAATACGAAATACTCCGTCACTCACAAATACTAATACTAATAATACCTAACGCTACAAAATTTCTAATAATATGAAAACGCCGAGTTATAATTCGTTCTCTTTTTATAATTCCAAAATTTCAATGTTCTATACTTACGTTTAACGTTTATAAATATTATTCTCAAAACACCGAGTTTCAGTGGATCTAATAGTAAAAACTTATTGATATTTCGGAAAAATATTTTCTTTCGCTGTTCACAGCTGTCACCTGATCTATTATATTATAATATTAGATGGTACCTGATACAGAACGTAGTGTTTAAATTCTCTTTACCTGATACCTAATGAGTGAACGTAGTGTTTAAATTCTCTTTGCTAATGAGAAGAAGAGAAAGTAAAAGAAAATACATTAATACAAAAATATTAATAACAAAGAAAGTTTTAATTTACATTAACAATTTACTTATAGATTTTGTATCTACATGCCTTAGATCATTACTGTGAGAGTGTGAAAAAGTCGAAAAAAAATGATGTTAACTGTTAACCTCTATTTTGAACAATACACGCAAACTTACACAAAGTAATATACAAATTGCAAGTGTAAGACCTGGCTGCGTTGTCTAACAAGACAACCGATGAAAGCAGAGCTGTTGCTAGAAGCTCTATCTAGAAGTATAAATTATTTAAGATACATGCGTAATCAAATATTAAACTAAATGAATAAGAATCAGAATCCTCATTTTAACAGTTTGTTCGATGTATTGAAAATCGGAATGTCGTTTTTCCGACCGAGAAGTTAGTTCGTAGCTTAGCAGCTTATTAAGGATTGGTCTCCACTGCGCTCCAATGAGATATCGCAGGCGTATTCGCAAAGTGTGGCAACTAATACTACGCAGTATTAGTTATACTAGTAATACGTAGTATTAGTTAATTGAAACTAAAATGCCAGGTTGCATAGTAAAACTTTGTAAAAATAATTCTACAAGAAATAAGAAAGACACTTATTCTTAGATAGTGCGGTATCTAGTTGGAGCGCAGCAGAGACCAATGCTTAATCTAAGCTACGAACTATTATTGTCCAAATTTTTAAAACTGGAATATGTATGGAATATTGGGGAGTATTTGGGTGTTCCCAAAAAACAGTACACCTATCAACTTCGTTTTATTGTTTATAGCAGTAGTATTTCCTGCAGCAGATTTTTTGAAGTTGCCGCTTTCTCAGAGAGCTTTCATTAGCCAGACTAACGTTTTACTTACACAGCAATAATTGTAGTTAAAATTTTGTTTAGTATACCTACTTTTACCGTAACAAAATTAACTACAAAGAAACTATAGCTTGTCACGTGACTGACTTTTTAAGCTTTTGTAAAACTTTAACCTTAGGCCTGTACTAAAATCTATTACGAAATGTAGTCCGAAATTATAAATTATATCATACACACAGCGTATATTTTATTTGTCTACGATCATTAACCTATAATTTATTGTACGTCAATGTCTACGATTGATGACATACACATACGGTATTGGTCTATCTTATAATATTTAAAAATAGTTTTTATTGAGCTAAAATTTAAGGTTTATTATATCGAATAAGATAATTATACGTTTAGTCTGTTTTGAACTTGAAAGAAATGAACCAATCATAATCGGACGAATGTGTAGCTGTCAAATATAAAAATATAACATGTTGGAATAAAATAATGTTGTCGTTTTTAGTGATAAAGAGATCTAGATTTTTATGAAAGGATAATGTAAAAAATTAACCAAATAAATTAGTGAAAAGTGTAATCAATTATTTAGCAAAAATGTTACTTAGTTCTCTATTTATGTTTCTCGCATTTTTTACATCAAATCTAATAGCAGCCGGTCGAGACTTTTATCAAATTCTCGGTGTTACACGATCGGCTAGTAAAAATGATATAAAAAAAGCTTATAGGAAATTAGCCAAAGAACTTCATCCCGACAAAAATCAAGATGACCCGGATGCCTCTCAAAAGTTCCAGGATCTTGGAGCTGCATACGAAGCACTGTCAGATCCAGAGAAAAGAGAATTATATGACAGATGTGGTGAAGAATGTTTGAAGAAGGATGGTATGATGAATAATAATGACCCATTTGCTAGCTTTTTTGGTGATTTTGGATTTCACTTTGGTGGAGAACCACAACACCATGAGACTCCAAGAGGGGCGGATGTTGTGATGGTATTAACTGTTTCACTAGAGGAAATATATAACGGAAATTTTATAGAGGTTGGTTTGATTTTTAATCCTTGCTTAATTATTATTAATTCTGTAGTGTTTTTAAATAAACAATTGGTGTTAATTAATTCTGTGTAGTGGTAACAACTTCCCTGGCCATTTTCCAGTTGCATTCACCTTTTCTAGTAGTTCCATTATTTTATACTCTTGGTCTCACTCATTTTCATTAAGGACTGATGAAGAAATACATGCATGCAAAGGATAACATTTACTGATATATTCACCACCCTCCACATCAGCTGAGATCTATTAATATAATAATTTATATTAACTGTGTAATATCACTACTCTGGTTTTTATTTTATTAATTTATACTATTAATTATTTACAGAAAGAATCTCAAAAGCTAACATAGTCCCGCAAAACTGTTTGGACAGTTTGTCTGCAGGATCAAGTCTCTTGTAATACATTAATGCTTATTAGAACATTGATTTTATACATTTTGTTTTTGTAGATATTATTTATGACACCTATCTATTAATATTATTTATAATTTATATCAAAAGAACCTTGATTTACATGTAATAGAAGATAATGGAATCTATCTAGATAAGGAATATAATGGAAATAAATAATATAAATGAAAAAAATGCTTTCTGATTTAGAATATGTTTTAATGTGCAATCATTATTACATTAATTTTAATTTAATTTAAATTACAAATAGCAAAATTTCATTGTAAAGTATTAAGATACATTGAATGAGCACTATTGCATTTAGTCATATGAGTGAAATAATATTTTCGAAAATGTTTCATGTATCATTTTTGATAATGACATATTGTAAAGTACCATAGAAGTTTGCACGAATGATGCTTAAATTATGTCTATTTTATTTTACAGATAACTCGTAATAAGCCTGTCTTAAAACCGGCCTCTGGAACCCGCAAGTGTAATTGTAGGCAAGAGATGGTGACAAGGAATTTAGGGCCGGGCCGCTTCCAAATGATTCAACAAACAGTCTGTGATGAATGTCCTAATGTTAAGCTTGTAAATGAAGAGAGGCTTCTTGAAATAGAAGTGAGTTTAAATTTATTTTTTATACTTTTGAATTTGAACAATTTAAAATAAGCATTATTACCTATTCAAACACAAAGATGCAAGGCATAGCTTTATGAATAGTCTGGGATCCAGTACTCTGTAAATGGCTTGATTACTTGGATTTGCTTACAGATAAAGGTCTTCTACTTCCAATCATCACAGATCTGCTACTAAAAGCTCTTTGACCTAGTCAAATTCAACCATCATTCCACATGCCTTTATCTGGATTGTGTATTTCACAGTACAGCTTTCAAGGTCTCCAAGTACAAAATAACTATGTAAAGAAATCTTTGCAAGGTGTATCTAAGATGATACAACCTTGGTATGTTTAAAATATGTGTATATATAACTACTCAAAAGGCAAGAATGCTCCTGTGATGTTATCTTTTTTTATGGAAAAGGAGGATAAACAAGTGTACTGGTCACCTGGTGTTAAGTGATCACCACTACCCACATTCTCTTGCAAAACCAGAGGTATCACAGGAGTGTTGCAGGCCTTACCATACCCTCATATTGTCCCCGAACCACAAAAGGAAGCTCATTCCACAGCTTTGTAGTATGTGGTTGAAAACTCCTTAACAATCAGATGATGTTTTTATATACCCTTATTTGTCCTACTATTCCATAAAAAAGGTATGGGCCAAAGTAATCACTTACTTACCATTGTTTATGTGTATAAACTTGTTGATCCTTTTTTCCAGAAAAACAAGATTTATATAGCTATTTAAATATGTCCAACAATTTATTTTAAAGGTTGAAGTTGGTGCTCCAGATAACCATAAAACAAGGCTGCGAGGTGAAGGTGAACCACACATGGATGGGGAACCTGGTGATTTAGTAATTGTTTTTAATACAGAGAGGCATTCACAGTTTACCAGACGTGGTGATGACCTCTATACAAATGTTACAATATCATTACAGGTTTGTGCATACATATTTAGAATGATGAATTTATGACTATCAACTTTGGTGTCCTGAGTAACTAACACACATAAATTTACTTGCAGGATGCTCTGTCAGGTTTTACATTAGAGTTGACCCATCTAGACGGCCACAAAGTGACAGTTTCAAGAGATAAAGTAACATGGGCTGGAGCTAGGGTTCGAAAGAAGGGTGAAGGCATGCCCAACTTTGAGAATAATAACTTGCATGGAAACTTGTACGTCACTTTTGATATAGAATTCCCCAAGCAAGACTTTACTGATGATGAGAAGCAAGGTAAGGTTCTTAGATAATGTTATTGTATTTTCTTTGATTAATGTGAGTGTTACACATGTAAATAAAACAATTTTAAAGGATTAAAACATGTGTAATTGTAATTTTGCATAAAAGTTTAATTTTTATTATTATTTTAGTGAATCTGACCTTTTATGACCATTGCAGATCTTGTTTTTAGGGGGACTATAACTTTTTTTTATTCCTTTAAAAAGTGTTTTTATTTAGATACTCACATTGCTATCATAGTCTGGTCTATATAAATATATATATTTTTTTAATAATTATATTCTGACAATATTTTACATGACTTATAACGACTTTTTCTATTTCAGCCTTGCAGAAAATACTAAAGCAGTCATCTATCAATAAAGTGTACAATGGCCTCTAGTAAATGAATTCAATTCTTATTTATTGAACTAGTTTTTATTGTGTGTGTGATAATAATTCTTCTTGTAAATGAAAACAAAATGTGAGATTGCCTGTGAGAGTGTCGGTCATTATAATATTCCACCATGGATAATTTGATTTTGTATCTAAGAATAAAACAACATCTTGATAACATAGTTTTATTTATTAACATACTATAAAAATCTACTTAGAAACTAGCTTCATAATATAAGTATTTCTGATAATTATGTCTTTTATCTCTCTAAGGGCCGTTCCCAATATACTATCTACAGATAGTAATAAATAACTACCTTCAACAGTCAGTACCTTATCGATAATCTGAAGCTGTCCCAATATACCCAATAAGTCACTCTTATCGCCTTATATTGGGAAGCCTGAATTGCAATTTTCAAACAATCTTCTATCGCTGGTAGGCTATACGTCCTTCCATTGACAGACAGCATGTATGGATAAGGTGAGTTACCATCAATAAGTTGATTGGGATAGAAAAGTCAATGATAGTTACGATTTTTATCTCAAGTAAGAGATAGACTGAATATTGGGAACAGTCGTTAATTGAATGATAAAATTACCACATGTTATAGGATATATTTTGAGATAACATATGCTATGAAATAATTTACATTGAAATAATAGATTGATAATAACAATGCAATCTGTTGCCTATACAATCAATTATTTAGTTGTATTTAAATTTAGAATAATGCAAATAGACAATTTTCGGATGCACAATCTATTATCAATTTCTTAGATTCTCTCAATGTGACCATTTATTGCGGGAAGTAAATACTTAACAATGCAAAGGTCATCATAAAATAATAACACAACAGAGAAGAATGTGGAGTGAGATGCCACAGATAAATATAAAGATGTAGTTCCCACCATCTGTGGGATTAGACTCTACTTAGTGAATAAGCCTAATAATTTGTCTATTATGGCACTGTTAATTGCAATATACTAGAGAAATCTTCCGAATTTGCCTTTCACAGAGATCCCAAATATTACAAGTAACCATGTGTGCTTCTGGAGTTTCACAACCTCATGATTTGTCTGAAACAAAATGGGATGATGAGATGAGTTTGCTGGAACATTCAAGGCTTCCATACATACCAGACATTGAAACTATATGGTTTTATATCTGATAGTATAATGTGAATGCTGCATTATCTACGAGATTGATAAAATAACTGGTAGCATGTCTTTTAGAAACATAATATATACTGTAATTTCTTCAGTATCAGAAGAGGAATGACCTCAATGTATAATCCAGTTTTGTAGATATCAAGTAGGTAGGTGTAGGATTAAGTGTATAAGATTGTATAATATATCATAGTAGATATCTATACAAGCAAGCAGATGTTGTTATTTTAAATGTGTAGTATCTGTGTAATGTAACATCATAGAGGCACAGGTGTATATGAGCAGACCGGTGCAATACCTTGGTGGCCCAGGACAGAGCCCGGGCGCGGCGTGCGAGGAGGCCGCCTGTACTCTTCACATACCATCATATCACTTTGTCTCCCTACACCAGCAGGCAGGTGTCGTGCGAGGTGTGTGCGGGCGCGGCGTGCGAGGAGGCCGCCTGTACTCTTCACATACCATCATATCACTTTGTCTCCCTACACCAGCAGGCAGGTGTCGTGCGAGGTGTGTGCGGGCGCGGCGTGCGAGGAGGCCGCCTGTACTCTTCACATACCATCATATCACTTTGTCTCCCTACACCAGCAGGCAGGTGTCGTGCGAGGTGTGTGCGGGCGCGGCGTGCGAGGAGGCCGCCTGTACTCTTCACATACCATCATATCACTTTGTCTCCCTACACCAGCAGGCAGGTGTCGTGAGAGGTGTGTGCGGGCGCGGCGTGCGAGGAGGCCGCCTGTACTCTTCACATACCATCATATCACTTTGTCTCCCTACACCAGCAGGCAGGTGTCGTGCGAGGTGTGTGCGGGCGCGGCGTGCGAGGAGGCCGCCTGTACTCTTCACATACCATCATATCACTTTGTCTCCCTACACCAGCAGGCAGGTGTCGTGCGAGGTGAGTGCGGGCGCGGCGTGCGAGGAGGCCGCCTGTACTCTTCACATACCATCATATCACTTTGTCTCCCTACACCAGCAGGCAGGTGTCGTGAGAGGTGTGTGCGGGCGCGGCGTGCGAGGAGGCCGCCTGTACTCTTCACATACCATCATATCACTTTGTCTCCCTACACCAGCAGGCAGGTGTCGTGCGAGGTGTGTGCGGGCGCGGCGTGCGAGGAGGCCGCCTGTACTCTTCACATACCATCATATCACTTTGTCTCCCTACACCAGCAGGCAGGTGTCGTGCGAGGTGTGTGCGGGCGCGGCGTGCGAGGAGGCCGCCTGTACTCTTCACATACCATCATATCACTTTGTCTCCCTACACCAGCAGGCAGGTGTCGTGAGAGGTGTGTGCGGGCGCGGCGTGCGAGGAGGCCGCCTGTACTCTTCACATACCATCATATCACTTTGTCTCCCTACACCAGCAGGCAGGTGTCGTGCGAGGTGTGTGCGGGCGCGGCGTGCGAGGAGGCCGCCTGTACTGTTCACATACCATCATATCACTTTGTCTCCCTACACCAGCAGGCAGGTGTAGTGCGAGGTGAGTGCGGGCGCGGCGTGCGAGGAGGCCGCCTGTACTCTTCACATACCATCATATCACTTTGTCTCCCTACACCAGCAGGCAGGTGTCGTGCGAGGTGTGTGCGGGCGCGGCGTGCGAGGAGGCAGCCTGTACTCTTCACATACCATCATATCACTTTGTCTCCCTACACCAGCAGGCAGGTGTCGTGCGAGGTGTGTGCGGGCGCGGCGTGCGAGGAGGCCGCCTGTACTCTTCACATACCATCATATCACTGTCTCCCTACACCAGCAGGCAGGTGTCGTGCGAGTTGTGTGCGGGCGCGGCGTGCGAGGAGGCCGCCTGCAGCACGTTGTTGACGACGGCCCGCGCCAGGTAGCCCATCGTCACACTGCCCGTGGCGCCCGACAACCCGCACTCACTTTTAGTTCCCGACTCTTCACAGTCCTGACATATAATTAATTAATTAATATTTCATTGGCAGCCCAGGCTTGCTGGCGAAATTGTATATTGAGAACCTCGAATTCCACGTCCATTTTTGCACTCATCATCATCATCAGCCGGAAAACGTCCACTGTTGGACAAATGCCTCCCCCAAAGATCTCCACGAGAATCGGTCCTAAGCTGCCCTCATCCAACGTGTTCCATCTTCTGTGGGCCTACCAACACTACGTCTACCGGTACGTGGTCGCCTTTGAGGACTTTACTGCCCCACAGACCATCTGTCCGTCGAACTATGTGCCCTGCCACTCCAGTTTCGCAATCATTTGGGCTATGTCGGTGACTTTGGTTCTCCTACGGATCTCGTCATTTCTGATTCGATCTCGCAGGGAAATTCCGAGCAAAGTCCTCTCCATTGCCCTCTGAACGACCACGAGCTTTCGCTTAATTTTTTGACAGACTGGTACAGATCACCAGTTGCTGGAGGCAGAAGTTAGGGTTAAACTAAAGACCACGAAAAATTCTCCAAAAGCGTAGAAGAACAGAAACACAACTGGATAAACCAAAACCCTGATCAGTGTACAGTAGATGAAGTCTGGTGTCAAGCCAAATCCATTATATTAGATTCTGCAAAATCTGCTGACCGACCGACTGACGAGACTCTCGCGCTTGTCGAGAAAAGACGTGTTTTTAAAGTTACTGGGTCTGGCATTGCGCAGCAGAACCACCAGTAAGCTAGCGAATTCAAGGGGCTTGTCGTCGTGATAAAAATAGGTTTCATCAAAATATATGTACCGAAATACAAGTCCACGGCGAAAAGCATGAAAACAAAGACCTTCAGATGAAGATCCGTGAAATTACAAAAAAGTTCAGCTCAAAAACATGGACCATCGAAAACTTGGAGGGAAAGGTTGTGATTGAACTGGAAGTCTGGAAAAATTACTGCCAGTCTCTCTTCTTTGACGCTGATTCGTGCAGCTATGTCTCCACTGAACCGGAAGATCAGGACTTGGAACCTCTTATACTAAGAGAAGAAGTTAAAGCTGCAATCAACCATCTAAAAGGAGAGAAAGCGGTTGGAAATGACTGTATTTCAATAGAGACAGTCAGATGTCCGCGTGAGCGGATTGTGGCCGAAGGAATGGACCCACTCTAATTTCATACCACTACACAAAAAGGGGTCTTATAGCGCTCATACCACCTGCCAGTCAAATTTTACTCCATATAGTAAACGAAAGACTGAAGGCTTATATTATTAAAGGAAATAGCACCAGAGTAGGCCGGTTTCGTAAAGGGCAAAGCTACACGAGAACAGATCCTAATTGTGCGACAAATAATAGAGAAAGCAAAGGAATTCAACAGACCGACTTTCATATGCTTCGTTCCAAAAGGCATTTGATTCTGTTAAATGGCCACAACTATGGAAGACCCTCACGGAGATGGGAGAGCCCAAGTACTTGGTGCATATCCTCAGAGCCCTTTATGAACATGGTTCAGATTCAGTCAAGGTGGATAATGTCACGTCCCACCATTTCATCCCTCTGCAGGCTTCAGGCAGGGCTGCATTTTGTCGCCTTTTCTGTTCAATACTTATACGGGGCACATTACGAGGATAGCTCTAGAAGACTGGACAGATGATATACCAATTGGCGGCAAAAACATATCCAATCTCCGATATGACAACATTACTGAATTATTACATCAAATCGAGCGTACCACCCTCCAGCATGGCCTTAAAATGAATCGTCAGAAAACAAAAATGATGATTGTCGATCAAAGTCCAAACAATTCACCAGATATAGTCGAAATTGCTAATTGCAAGGTTGTACAGTCATACATGTACTTAGGATCACTTGTCGCTAATATTGGTTGCACGGAAGACGAAATTAAAAGGCGAATTGCTATTACCAGATCTGCAATGCAGAAGTTGACGAGGATATGTCGAGACTGGAATATCACCAAAGCAACTAAAGTCCAGTTAGTGAGATGAAAGAACGTGAACGATGAAGAAACATGGACAGTCAAAGAACGAGAGAGACAAAGGATTGCTGCACTAGAAATGTGGTGTTGCGAGACGAATGTTATGAGTATCTTTGACACAACGCCGTACGAACGCCTCAATACTTCAAGAACTCAATGTGAAAGAAAGGCTTTCATCTATAGTCAGAGCTCGTATCCTCAGATACTTCGGACATATCACGCGACGTGGAAAGCATGCCATAGAGAGACTTGTTGTTTAAGGAAGAGTCAACGGCAGTAGGTCAAGAGGACGCTCCCCTATGCCCTAGACAGACCAGATCAAAGCCCTAACCAATAGTCACCTCAACACATGTGCCAGAGAAGCAACATCCAGGAATAACTTCGTTCGTTCTTCGTTCGTCGTACGACGTGACCACGACTGCTCTGTCAAGAGTAATCCGACGAAGAAGAAGAGAAATAGTACATACATACAGCAATCTTCGCATATACCAAAGTTCAACTTGGAATAGTTAGATCCACAGTGCCTCCTTGCAGTACCTTGTCGTAGGTGGAGTGCGCGTCCTCCAGCAGCTGGTCGAGGCACAGCGGGTGCGGCAGGTACAGCTCCGGGTTGCGGCGCAGGATGGTGGCCACCACCACCAGCAGCTGCACGCACAGCTGGCGCCGCGCCGCCCACGGCACGCGCACCAGCGCCGCCTCCACCAGCAGCGCGAACGACAGCTCCGAGCGGGACATGTTCACGAGCGTGGGCGACGCCGGGATCGCCTGGCCCTACAGGTAAAAGAATAGGTCTTCTTTATGAATAGGTTTTCTTCTTAGAAAGAAACACGCTCTAATAGCAAGACTTACTAAAAAATATTTCGTTCTGTATCAACTATTTTGAAGTGTAAACTTCGTCGTTGAGATTTGACGCTATGAAAGACATTACTATCACCGCTACCATAATTATGTTCTCCTGGTGTCTATGCTTTCTCTCTCATTTTCTCTCACGTTAAATTTGATTAATTTGTGTCTCTATTTATTGTCGCTTTTTCGTTTCCTCGACTTCAATTCAAATCATAACGATGTTAAAGAAGTTTTCACTTCAAAAAGTGTGTGACCACTTATATTGGACGCATTTAAAAAGTTAACATGTTTGAAAAAGTTTTGATTAAACAGATGGCCAAGATTCGGTTTCGGTAGACGTCATAAGACCTGTTTTGATCAGTCACTATACCGGAATGTTTTTTTGAGAAGGGCGAAGTCGAAAACTTCGAGACTTAGAGAAAAGTCGTGAAAAGAGTCATGCCCTCGATTTGTAATAAACTAAAAACTGCAAACTTTGTTTTTTAAATTTCTTGAACTTTTGACGGACATCAACCCGAATGATTTTTCCAAAAAAATATTGAACCAATGGAGTCTGTTGCTGATAAGGATCAAACTGTAGAAAGATATGTATTACTAAAAATGAAAGCAAATAGAAAAACTTAACAAATTGTTTTCATATCTCACTTTTACCTGACTAATGAGTTGCTCCAAATGGTTTCAGTTGACACCAATGCATAAGTTTATAGGTCTAATAACCTCACTGCATTTGATATTATGATATGACTAATCCTCGATAGAATCGGATAGTAGTTTGAACAGGCGAGTTTACTACCGTGCAAAAATAATAATACAAAAAATTGGGTATTTCATTTCATTTTTAGTAATACATTTCTTTGCAAAGATTCATCCTTATCAGCAACAGAATCCATTGGTCCAATAATTAGGGGATGTAATTTTTTTGAAAAAAAAAGGTTCGTTCGGGTCGTTTTCCGTCAAAAATCGAGGGCATGACTCCTTTTACGACTTTCCTCTAAGTCTGGCAGTTTCCAACCTGGCCATCACCGCCCTTCTCAAAAAACCATGTATGTAATTGTTATTATTAACCAACTTGTATATAATTCTTCTGTACGTGTGTTGACACTGAATTCCTAAACGGCTGGACCTATATGAATGAATTTTTTTGTATGTCTTCAAGTGGATTCGAGGATGTTTTAGATTCACAATTGAACTACCTCCAAAACGGCTGGACCGATTTTATTTATTTAGATTATTCACCAGCGGTAATTATATATATACATTTATTATTATATTACATTTACAATTATGCTAATTTACAAGGGTCTTATTACTAAATGCGAATACCGCATGGTAAATAATGTGCGAAATAGTTATATAAAATAAGTATAAGTTATAAAACAATTATTCTATGATGTAATGAAATTAGAAAGTTAACAAAATCTACCAAACAAGTCATGTATTAAACAAATCAAGAATACTTATTAATTATTTATTTACAATATATTTTTTACATTTTTGCGAAACCTAGGCAACGAATCACTGAATGGGTCTAAGCATTTATAATCGTTTATAATTATGCATAATCAAGACACAGGTGAATTGATCTCCAAAATAGTTCTGCGAGAAGGTTTTTCAAATAAGTTCTTTTATATAGGATCACCTTCGTACGCCAGTTCCCAAAAACTTTGTCATTGCGAATTACAAATCCCAGCATTTTAGAGACTCTGCTTACAATAGAGTCTATGGGCGGTATAAACGCAAGTTTGCTATCAAATATAACACCCAAATCCTTAATAGTTACTACTGTACTGAGACGCATATTATCTAAATAGTATTTAGCTGTACTTTTGCATTTTGTGAACGTTATATGAAAGCATTTACTTTTATTCAGTATTATACCATTAAGCTCGGACCATCGAAACTATTTAGGTCTAACTGCAATGCGCTAACATCATCGGGACCATTGATGATCTTAAGAATTTCTAGGTCATCAGCAAACATAAATGGTGTGCAATATTTAAGGTAGTTTGGAAGGTCGTTGATAAATATGTTAAATAGGAGAGGACCTAAATGGGATCCTTGGGGTACTCCTGCTGTTATTTCGTATTTTACATAATATCCAAATCCATTAGCCATTACGTAAAAACACTTGTCAGTACGGAATGAATTAACAAATTTAAAATTCCAGCTTACCTGTACTATAATTCCTTTAGGAGTTCTCAGTAGAATGTCCCATACTTGAACATAGAAATGTTTCGGGACTCGACACAAACAACCTTCCAACTGCCGTCTCTGTAGTGGCGTTAGTCTAAAATATTAAAATTACTATATACTATATAAGTGTTCGGGCAACAAGAAAAATTTATGTATGTAGAGGAATAAATTCAGTATTTATGCTGCCGTTAAATAATATTAGGATATTAAAGTGAAAATTTTATTAGATCGTCTCAAACTGTTTCGTCTGTGTGTTGCATGTCGCGTGACGGTCAGGCGGCACCTATAGTTCTCATATTGGATATAATTGCGTTCGGGTATAAGAGTAGGTTCGAACCCCACACACTTGATAAAGGCTTTTTTTATTTTATGAAAATGTAAAGCATAATATATAAATTTGTATTTTTTTCTATGCTGATTGAAATTGAATTGAAAACCACACAATTGCTTTTTTTTTCATATACTAAGAATGCGCTTGTAGTGAATTCTTTATGAAATGCCTTTTGTTGGACTTAAATTTTCCTAACATTTACAATTGTAATTTATATTTTTTTTACACCATCAGAAAGTAGATATTACAACGAACAAAAAGCCCCCAAACTTTTTGATAAAAGCTTATATTTTGACGTCAGAATTTTCGATTGAAAATTAGGGTGCTTTTTTGATATTAAGTTAAAATAAGGCGAAAAAATAAATATTTTAAATCAAATAATTTTCAGTGTATTTGGGACATAATAAGGTAAGTTTTCACCACATTTCGTAGAATTTTTTTTTTGAAAAAGATAAATTAAAAACGAAAAACATGGTTTTTTGAATTTTTCACCTAAATTTTGAGGTTATGTGAAAAAAGTGTAATTACAAAAGTTGTAGATCTCTTTATCACCTACAACTTTGCCAATTAACTTTTTGCCATAGGACTTGTAGTTTTGCCAGAAATCGAGATAAACCGTTTTTTACCCTAAAACACCCCCCCTTTTCCACTTCCCGACCTCAGATCGCCCGTAATTTATTTTTCCCTTAATTTTTGTTATATTCTCGTCCTTTACCAATGGGTTTCATCCTACTATTATTTTGTTTCACTTTTTATCATATTCAAAGGCTTCGGCACTGGTCTATTGCACGCGCCTTTTTTTAAAATTTGGAATGCATTTACTATGTTAGAAACTTCGATCACTCCCCGCATATTTTTTTCGAGGTTAATCACATAATTATATCAGTTATCACAATAATGGAATGGGGCTGCCGTTAAGTCGTGGGTTATTTTTACGATACTTCAAAAGCAAGGTATATCAGTCGTATGTATTCGATATACCAACGAGGCAACCGCATCCTGTTAGAACTAATAAGGATAACCGCACTAGCATTTTTGCCACCGACGCTCAATATGATTAGAAGTTAGTTTGATGTATTAATATCCGCCGTCAGGGACGTCCGCTTCCAACCGATAGCCGATTGGAACTGGCGTTGTACTGTGCATTCTCTATAATGCACTGTGACAATGATTGTTAACACATTTTTAATTCAGACTAGATGTCAAGACACTACAGAAGATTCGTCCAGCGCCTCATGGATGAGAGGCATCGGTACTGGCTTTTGCGCCACTGAAGCGCATTCAATTAGTATTTAGGTATGTATTGTAATATGTTAATTACCCCTTCTCGTCCGCCCAGTCGGAGACTGTCAACACCCGGTGGAGGAGTGTGCGCAGCTTGTACGGGGAGAGGCTCTCGAGGGTGGCGTCGCGTTTGATCTCGTCGGGAAATATCTGGAGGTAGATGCGGATGGCTTCCAGCACCCAGCCCACTCTTATCTTGAGCACCCCCCGGAACATGTCCGGATTTGTCCCTATTAATCTTCCACAGTACAGCACCACTTCCTGTAATATTTTATGAATTTTTATAGAAAATGATTCCTAATTGGACGTCATCCCAGAAAAACGTTCCAAACCACAATCATATCAAATTGAGTTAAGAACACAAAACTGGTCACGTGATTCATAGTAACCGGACTGACAAAAATTGGCAGCCCTATTGTCACTCTTTAAATGACAAATCCTTTTTATGCCTTTTTAAAAGTGTTCTGTGGTTCTGGCATCTGTGTTCATGACTTATAGCCCAACATACATGCATGGATAAATTAAAATTTATTAAACTAAGTTTCTCAGAATATTTACTAAAATATTGTTTACCTGTTGCATGACAGCTCCAATGACATCATAGGGTTGTATCGTAGAATACATCACTGACTGGATCTCACCCGGGGTCATGGGTTTATCAAACACTGTCTCTTTCTGGCCGATCACACCCACCGTTAACTAAAATAGTACAAGTATGTATCTAGTAATAGTATCTCATAACCAATGACGTTCTATACAAATAGACAAATCTGAAATATGGAAGATGCCACAAATTACACCATTATAAGCTACGACTGCTATATCTATTCATTGCCGCATTTACTGCAGTTGTTTAAAATATTCTCGGTCAATAAACAGCAATGTAAAACATTTATTCAGTTCAGGTTTGATTCGGACAGTGAGAGTTGACACACGACTAATAAGAAAAGTGTGCTTATTGTCGTAAGCACACTTTTTCCGTTCCGCTATCAGACTGCGAATGATATGTCCATAATTTGTGTATAGAACGTCATTGCTCATTATATAAAGTAACAAAGATTAGCAAGGAGATCAAGCCCAAACACAAAAAAACATCAATACCGTATAGAGCTATACACATAGTTTTTATTTAATTATAGATATGATGAATATAGACAGAGGCTTGATCTTGTATCCATATTGTCTTTGTTCTATACAGGCATAGATTAATCTATGGCATAGGTTCTCAACGTGGGCGATAACGCCCCCTTGTGGGCGTTTGAGACTTTCGAGGGGGCAGTAGAAGACCCAGAGAAAATTAGGGGGCATTGAGATGGCGCAGATAGGGCGTGGGTAGATTAAAAAATATAGTCTATATAGTCTAAAAAGGCAAAAAAATACACGAAAATACTCTAGAAAAAAACATATTCTCAAAGTGGGCGGTGAGCAAAATAAGGTTGAAAAACTATGATCTATGGTATAATAATATTCTCCGCCTGGTATTCTCTTCTACCCATATACCCATAAGTGGTACCATTGATTATCCTTTCCACTAAATTACCTTCTCACTGTGTTAATGAAAATAGATAAATTACTAACTAGTTTCACGAATTAGTAACTCGTGTGATTCATCTATTTAGATTTAAATTTATTTATTTGTTGAATTATTAGTTTATAATTGCTTTATTTAGTTAAAAACACATTTTCCTCGGGTAATGCAATCACACACAGTGCAAAACATCGCATTGACAAGTGTCATACTGACAGCTCGCCATTTTACAAAATATATATTTTCGGAGTGATATATGCACAGATATTGATCGTTAATTGGATGGGTGTAAAGTGTAGGTATGAAAAAGCTCACCTGTTTACCGTTGACGAGCACGGTCGTGATGAACGGGCTGATGGAGTCCACCGTGTGGTTGAGGAGAGACGAGCAATACCTGACCGCCTTCCAGTGACGTAACACCCCCGCGCTGTGGTACAGACTCTTCAGTGATTCCAGCGCGCTCATTCCGTTCACCTGGTTATAGATAGTACTATGTTAGATTAGACAGCTACACTCTATATTTTAGAAATAGAAATATATTAAGAGGCATTACAGGCAAAGGCATAAAAGGTATTTATTTTCTCAAAATTGATTACTTTAGAATTCTTCTCGATGTTAATTCTAATATACTAGACACTACTACCGCTTCGGAACAAATGGCGCTCTGAGAATGAAGCGACGCAATAAACTCTCAATTTATTTGCAACAAATACAATATTTACATAATGATATAGTACAAACACAAACAAAACAAATTATATTTTAGAGTGTTTGTCACAAATTTGTCATACTTTTGCATAATGCTGATTTCTGTCGCAAACAGCGCTGATCATACAGTGGAACCAAGAAATTACGCCACACACGAATGCTATCAGTAGCGTATGTAAAAATAAACAATGCTGATTACTATAGCAAACAGCGCTGATCATACAGTGGGACCAAGAAATTACGCCACACACGAATGCTATCAGTAGCGTATGTAAAAATAAACAATGCTGATTACTATAGCAAACAGCGCTGATCATACAGTGGAACCAAGAAATTACGCCACACACGAATGCTATCAGTAGCGTATGTAAAAATAAACAATGCTGATTACTATAGCAAACAGCGCTGATCATACAGTGGGACCAAGAAATTACGCCACACACGAATGCCATAAGTAGCGTATGTAAATTAAAATAAAACAAATATTAAAAGACATTTCTGTTAAAAAGCTGATTATTATAGCAACCAGCGCCGAGCATACAGTGGGACTAAGAAATTACGCCACACACGTTAAAGATTCTAACAAGGTCAAACTAGGTTGCACTGGTGTCTTTAGTCAACAGTTCGCCTTTTTTCTGGAGATTAAATATACATTTCTTTAATCTAATTTGAAAGCTATGTAAATTACGCATGAAAAAGAGAGTGATGGATGGGTGTCTGCTCCCCGGCATGTCTTACGGTTCACAAACTTGGATATTTAATAAATATACAAGGGATCAAATACAGAAGAACCAGCGTGCAATAGAAAGAAGCATTATGAATATTAATAAAGCTGAGGACAAGGAAAATCAGAAAACATTCGAAATAAAACGAAAGTGATATATACCCTTCAGCTTATGAAAGACTGAAGTGGAAATGGGTTGGTCATGTGGCCAGGTCAGACTGTCAAAGCTGGTCACCAATTGGTCTGGACCACGAGGCAAGAGAGCCAGAGGACGTCCTAAAGAACGATGGGTTGATGATATCATAAAAATTGTTGAAGAAAACTGGACTCAGAAAGCAAAGTCAAGAACACCCTGGTGCACCACCTTAACTATGTAAATATTATATAAATGTATATTTATTTATTTTTATGTTATGTTAGTTAAGGAAATAAAAAGGCTTTATTATTATTATAAATTACGCTCTGGTAGATCTGGCTTAGATCATCTACGAAGAAGTGAATTTAAAAAATTGTAAACAGATATACAATCTGTTACAAAACTGTTTTTTTAGATGTAGTAGTACTTAGTATCCTACCATCAATCAAGAGAAATCTAAACATAGTAAATGTGATGAGAATACAAAAACGAAAAAAAAACATAGTAATGAGATCAACTCAGATAAACTAGCTGACGTCAAAACACACATATTATGCTGATTATGCATGTACAGCGCCGACCTTCGCTTGAGCCATTCTTTGACCTCTCATACCTGTCCAAAATTCTAGTCTACAATGTTTGTTTCGCATTTTTTGTGAAGACGCTTTGGTTTGTGACTCTATACAATATTTTTTTTTATCTGGTACCCCGCTAGAGGAATGGAGAACTCAGATTATTATACCCATTTTAAAACCTGGAAAGTCCAGCTCTCACCCATCTAGCTATAGGCCAATAGCTTTGTCTTGCACAATGGCTAAGGTATTGGAACATTTGCTTAAGAATCGTTTAGAATGGATAGTGGAGAGTAATAATATATTGGCTAAGTCCCAGTTTGGTTTCCGCAAGGGTTCTAGTACTATGGACAGTCTAAGCACATTTGTCATTGATATTCTAAGAATGAGTCTTTAGTATGTGTGTTTTTAGATGTTTCATCGGCATATGACAATGTTCTTCTTACAATGCTCAGGCAGAAAATGCTCCAACTGAGTATTCCTGTGAAGATTGTATATATAATTTTTAATCTCCTCTCTCCTAAATCTGTAACTATTCGTTCCCCAAATTTTAATTCGCCGCCCAGACAGGTATGGAAAGGGCTTTCCCAAGGGTCTGTCCTTAGCCCGTTACTCTACAGTATTTACACACATGATTTAGAGCTAGAGAATACTTATCTGACCGTTTTCTTTTCAAAGTCATTCAATTCCCTTATACTCCCCTTATCTCTAAGCTTCATATCCTGTCTGATTTTATTTCTTCTAATAAATACTGGTCTCATAAAGATTATCCCTGCCTTTTCAATAGTTTTATTACTTATCTACGTCTGTCCTGTCCCATATACAGTGCCAAAAGTTTCCTCTTTTTGACATTCCACTACACGCCCTTGTTTTTCAACCCCAAATTCTCCTGGATCTTAGCATCGAAAAGGTCTCTTATGTTGCAAATTCCCAGTTAAATCAATATATTGCTAAACATTGCACATCCACATTTACGCTGATACTTCAAAGTTGTCCGACCTTGGCTGTGTTGGTGCGGCTGTTTAATTCCCAAATACAATGTAATTTTAAATTATAAATTTCCCCCCCTGGCATCAATATTTTCTGGCGAAGATATAGCTGTCCTGGAAGCTTTGAATTTTATTGAGTCCCATAATCTAGATAAATCTGTTATTCTCACTGATTCTAAGAGTTGTATACAGGCTTTTGCAACTAACCAATTTTCATCAATCGAAACATATATTTCCCTACTTTAAAAATTAAAGATGCCCTATTCCGCTGTCACTCTAAAAATATTCAAGTTGTTCTTGCCTGGGTTCCTCTCCATAGTGGTATTCAAGGCAACGAAACGGTCGACCCTTGCGCCAAAGATGCAACAAAAACGAGAAGTATGGACAACTACACGGTTTATCCCAATGATCTACTTCCGATCGCAAGACAGCGGCTTTTATCATTCTGGAAAATGTATTGGCAAAAGACTACTTCTTCTAAAGGGAAATACTACGCTGATGTTCAATCCTCAATACCTACTCGTCCTTGGTTTTGCAATTTCAAAGATACACATAAACGCGTTACAAGTACAATCTGTAGATTAAGGCTAGGGCATGGGTGTACCCCCGTTCATCTGGCTAAGCTGCATATAAGAGACAGCTCTCTTTATGAGTGGACTTGATGAAGGATCTCCTAATCACATCTTTTTTTCTTGCCCCACTGATTTCAAATCCTTACTTTCCTTTGTTAATTCACCTTTTGTTTATATTTTATGTTCATTAATTAACCAAAATAATATAAAACTTTAGTTTGTTTGTCTTTTAACGAACTAACCCTTTGTATATATTGTGTATATCTTTTTTGTTTTAGATACAACAACAGTGTTGTTTGCGGTGAATGATCTCAGCAGTTAAAAATTGCATAGCTTCTGATCAGTTACGTTACCTTGTTCATTCACGAAACCCGCTTTATATAAAAGAGTTGATTAATATACACTCGTCATTGGTGAAATCTAAAAAGGATGCGCCATCAAGCCAAACAATAATTTATAGCCACTTATTAACAGTTATTAATTGTCTAATATTATTTTACAATTACAATAATTACGATTGAATAAAATAAGCTAACCTCATACATGGGGCCCTCCCTTTCCATCAAAATACCCCAGAGCTGGGACTGGGCGAATATATTATCTGTTGAACGCAAGGCTGACACGACATCCGGGGTCGACCTGTGGGAATACTGTCTAGTTGGTCAAACTCAAATAAACTTTATTCAAATAGGCTTAAAATCATAAATCAATCTAAAATTGCATAAAAAGTAATAAAAACTAACATGTATAAATACAAATTATCGTATATTTGATGCATTAACCTTTAGAGCTTGAATTCATTGTTTGTGTGAGAACGCTTCGTGATTTCTGTCATAATTATTTATTACATCCAACAAAACAATGATTTATATTTTATACGGTCAACCTGTTATACAATAAACATACACCTATGAGTGGAAAACAAACATTATTATTCGAGGAATCGAACCCGGGACTCCAAGCTCAGTAGTTAGGGTCACTAACCTAAATGGCATTTATTTTGCTCAAATTTTTTTTATGAAAATAAGGGCCGAGGCGAGCAGGACGTTCAGCTGATGGTAATTGATACGCGAGTTTTTAAATAATCCTGAGCGGCACTGCATTTTTGCGGTAGGGCGAATCAATTAAAATCAGCTGAACGTCCTGCTTGTTTCATCCCTTATTGTCATAAAAAAAACCCTCTAAAAATATAGTAAAGGTATGAGTACCTGTGCTTATAAGACTCGTAGCTGATCTCCGGTTCCCTGTAGGTGAGCGTGCGCGGCACGTCCGTCAGCGACTGGTATCCGATGTAGTCGTGCTGCAACTGCTTGAACTGGGTGAACATTTCCGACGGGAACTCGCCCTGGCTCATGAAGTCCAGGTGCTCTGTCATCAAGTACATCTGTCTCTTAGATCATTTATTCTAGAATCTAAACGTATTTTAGAGTTTCCCATATTTTACCCTATGTGCATCACCCAAGGTTATGCAAAAACACTACACCCCCTTAGGGATTTAAATATATATTCCCCTGGCACATTTCCTATTTGGGGTCGGACCTCCTGATACAAGATCACCACTGTTGCGATCTTGGGTCATTGCTGGCGTTAGGCCTAGCATCGTTATGTCTTTGTTCCAGGTAGTTGGTGGGCGGCCTTTGCCTCTATTCACCTCGTCTATATCCATAACTCTTCTCGTCATGTGGTGTTTGTCCCTACACATTACATGCCCATAGCAGCGTAATCGGCCTTCCTGCAGTTTATGATGTATAGCTGCAATTTTAAGGGTGCCTCGGATATACTGATTCCGAATTTCGTTTGACCGAGTAACACCATCAGACATTTTTTATGTAGAGGATTGGAGGATCTCTTAGGGAGTCGAAATAGGAATATTGAACAAACAATGAAAATGTAATTGGGTATGTTTATTTTTATTCACTTGACAGGTACAGAGGTACTTAATACATTTTAGTGAAAGGCGGAGGTCGTGGTGTCGCTAACTGCGTGTATAATTTTAATAAACAATTGAATACTTGCGAACTAATGCCAAGCGAGGCTGACTGTTACGGGGTACTAAGGATGTTAGCGGGTAACGGGTGGTGTTGCCCTTCCCCGTGGCAACTGACTTCTTTAGTACTCCGTCCCTCTTTCTGATTGGCCTTCATTAATCATAAGGCAGCACTTCAAGGAGCCACATAATAAACACTGGACGGAAGATGAGTGGATGCAGACAGACGAAAGATGCTCTACCACGTATAGAAGCTTTCTCGCAAGCTAGTGAAACTCACACGATCAAGATTACGTAAGTAACTAATGCAATAACGGGTCACGGCCCATTTAACAAGCATCTGATCAATGTAGGTGTCGCCGACAGTCCTCTATGCTGGGGTTGCATGGAGACACATGGCCACAACATCATCCTGGAGTGCTGAAGTATAGCCACATAACGGGCCAAACACCTGGGGTCACCGAGGATTATCCCCGAGGTCATCAGAGGTTCAAGTAATTTCCTTGAGGAAGATCTTCGTCGAGTTGCGGAGAATGAGCCCGTAAATACTTTAATCTACACCCATGCTTTAAATCCTCTATTAAAGATTCTGAAACAGTTACCTTATTGCCAACATTAAAACACCCAATATCCTAATAACCATTACATCATCCAAACGAGTGTTGTAATGTTGTACGGAATTTCATAACAACACTCCTATGTTTTTTACGATCCCTTCATGCGCAAAGAGTTTCAACAGACAGCCACATTATTTTTTCTCGATGCGTGGTATCTGTACGAATTTCAAAAAAAGAACTTTTTCGTTTATGCGCGTTCCACCTACCAGAACGTCTCGCGCCGTAAAAAAAGTAGGTTATTTCAATCCCCGCCATTTTTCTTGAAAAAATTAGCGATTCAAGTTTTGACAGCACACCGCCGGATATTTTAAACGATGCAAAAGAACATAATATTCAAGTGAATTCTAATAATTATTGTACTATACAAAATGTAAGTTACTACTGAAATAAATAATTCTATCATTAATACTTAATTTATTTGTATATAATCAGTAATGGATGATATTAGGTTAGGTACTATTAGAACTGGCCGTTTTGTCAGAATCTTTGGATTTATAATATGGGTGTAGATAAAGTCTTGCAACTGTTGATAATTAGGTATTTAAACACTCATGTGATTCTATTATCACACTCGGCTTCGCCTCTTGTGATAAACCCACATTCGTGTTTTAATACCCCTCATTACACAACCGTTGCATAAATAACTTATACCTAGTACCCGTCCCTGCCACCGTCTCACCCAGTGGGAACGGTCGCGCACGGAGTTGTCGTACTTTAAAAAAAAATCGTACAGCAAACATTAAAACTTACCGATACAAGAGCTGGATATCAGGTTCTGCAAGCGACCGAGTCTCACTTTGACACCGTCGCAGTGGCCCTTCTTGAGCATTGCGAACAGGTCCAGCATCTGTTTGAAGTGAGGATCTCGCATGTGCTCCTCGCGGACCAGCAGGCACACTGTGGGGCGACCGGATAGCCGCCAGTACCTTCGTGACATTTTTATTTTTATATAAGAGATAAAATGTTTGAAAATTTTAGTACATTCATAACGACAACTTCATACCTAAACCCTTAAAAAGGCATAAAAGGCGTTTATTTTCTCAAACTGATTCCTTTAGAATTCTTTCTGATGTCTTTTCTAATATACTACTACCGCTTTGGAAACAAATGGCGCTCTGAGAGAGAAGAAGCAGCGCAAGAAACTCTTAGATCATTTATACGTCTAGACTGTGACAAAAAATTGAAGTTGACTGTTAACCTTTTTTTTGAGCAATGCTCACAACACTATCACAGTGACATGCAAATCGCGCGTGTAAGATACGTCTTACACGCGCTTTTAGCTTGTCACGCACATTAAAGTAATAAACTTGGCCTGTTTTCATCGGTTCTCCATTTGCAGGAGGCTATATCTAGACGTATAAAATTTCGAAGCTCTAACCTAATAGGACTTTTAAGTGTGATGCGATCATACAAACTTTCCAACAAACTGCAACTCCGTTTTGATATCGTCGATGAGCAGCGCCATGTCTCTATAGAGGTAGAACTCGGACACCTCGAATATCAACGGGTAGCAGAGAACTGTCATACCGCACACTCGGTATATCTGAAAAGTTATTACATATCAAGGATAAGTAAACTGGTGTTTGTAGTTATACTGCTCCATCATTCGATATATGGGGACCAACCCATTAGATGCCAAAAGAAGAACAGGAAGAACTGGTACGATCTCGTACCAGTCGTCTCTCCATCTGGAGAGACAAGCTAGTTAGTTACGACGGACTGCTGTGGCACAGCAAATAATATTTTATTTTATTTATTTCGAGAAAAAAACAGAACAATTATCTTAAATCTATGTACTTACATATAAGTGGCATATAATATATTATGCTAAAATAATTGTTCCTTAGAAATTTCTCACTAAGATTTAAAGTTTCTAATGTGATAAGGACAGTGTAAGTAACTAACGATTACTGAAAAAGAACATTAAACAAAAAAGACTAATGTTACAGAATTTATAAGCTTAATTTTAGATCATTTATTGCAGTTATTCTCTTATTTATTATATTTTTAAATTGTGCTAAAATCTAAATCAATATCAACAGCGACAAAGTTTTTATTGAATAAATTCGTAGAAACCAGCATTTGAGTGACATCTGTTAACTATGAATGGTTTTTGCGATCTAGTACCAACTGTAGTGTAGGTCATAAGGAGAAATGGAAGAGAACTGAAGAAGTCATTGCGTAGAGACGTTGCTTCATTGTGTGTCTTCTACCGTATCTATCACGGGGAGCGTTCCGAAGAGCTGTTAGACCTGATTGCTGCAGCCAAATTCCAATTGCGCATGATACGCCACAATTTAGGATATTATCACAACCATCTAGTAGCGTTCCACCACAGTGCGGTTTTCAAGGAACTTTCTTCCCCGTACAACCAAGCTGTGGAATGAGCTTACTTGTGCGGTGTTTCCAGGACGATACCACATGGGTACCTTCAAACGCGTGTACAGTTTTCTAACCTGCCGGAAACGCTACTGTGATTTGATGAATCGTACGCTCATTTGCCTCCTATTCCATAAAAAAGGGGAGGCCTTTGCACAGCAGTGGGATGATATATAAAATATAAGAAGTATTTTAACTAGTTAGTAATACTTTTATAATCTAAAAGGCTTTAAGAAATACATTACATTTTAATTTTAATCATTTTTCTATCGGCTGGACCATTGAGACTACATAACCCACCTTAGGACGGTAGATTGAGCTCCCTCGTTCGGTTTTCCGGTACGATACGACATTGGTACCTTGTAAAGCTCGTACACCTTCTAGAAGGTCGGCAACGCTTCTGTGATTCCCAGAGTACTATTGGCGAATAAGGGCGGCGGTGATCACTTAGCATCAGATGACCCGTATGCTCGTTTGACTTCGAAAAGACTCATTTGGCGAAATATTTTTATGGAAGTGCTCTTCCTCTTCCCCTCTTGAAAATAGTCACGTTTCACCAGTGGGAGGCTCCTTTGCACAGGAAGCTGGCTAGATTATGGGTACCACAACGCCGCCTATTTCTGCCGTGAAGCAGTAATTAATGTGTAATCATTACTGCGTTTCGGTCTGAAGGGCGCCGTAGCTAGTGAAATTACTGGGCAAATGAAACTTAATATCTTATGTCTCAAGGTATCGAGCGCATTTGTAGTGCCGCTCAGAATTTATGGGTTTTTCAAGAAGCCTGAGCGGCACTGCGTTGTCATGGGTAGGGCGTATCAATTACCATCAGCTGGACGTCCTGCTCGTCTCGTACCTTATTTTCATAAAAATAAAGTCACTGAAGTATAATAATTTTATAGTATCGGTATATTTTATAATACAGTTTCCACCTTATGCATCCAGCTCAGAATTTTGTAACGGGCAGGGCATATAGCCTACCTTCGAGTGAACTTTTTGATCAATAGGGAAATCAGCAAGGACACTAATTACTTGTGTTATTTACTTTAACCAGAAGGTACGAAAGAAAGGTAAGAAAGCTGAAAAAGAAATTTATTTTCGAATTTTCTTGTGATATCTTTCTACATACCTTACTTGTACCCAAGGATCCAACCGGTCGAATAGGACGCCCTGTGAGCTTTAATTTAGGACATACGCCAAGCTCTCTGTACACATGAACTAACTGAGTAGAGCTGCACACCTGCGTAAAAAAAATTGAAGACCAATGAACATCGAAGCATAGCCATTTCAACGCGAAATATTCCAAGAATGAGCATGACTATAACTGATTTCGTAAAAATACCACCAGCAATGGAGCAATGCCCAAAGTTTACGTAATTTACAGTTTTGCCATTGCAATTTTGCTCTAAAACAATTGAAACAAGTCCCTCGAGCTATCTTCGCCATAGCAGAGCTGTTACTGTGCGTGTTAAGCGCGCTGACAGCGTTTAGTAATGTGGTTAGTGACCCAGCCTATTGAGCTAGAGGTCAGTGTTTCGAATCTCAGTAGGTGCAAACACTTCTATGATCAATATGGATGTTTGTATCCGAGTCATGGATATGTTAATGAATTTTTAAGCAAGAATATTGTAATAGGTAAATATACCGTTGTCTTGCAGCCATAGTGCATGTAATGCCTCAAGCAAGATAATTTGTGTGTGTGACTAAATATATATATATAGAAAACGGGAAAATTGTCACAGTGGTGGACCACCAGCTGGTGCTGTCAATACTGCGCTTCAAAGACTTCAGCACAACTAAACGTCTTGGAGATCCCCCAAGTCATATCGATCGGAAATGTTTGCCGCGAAAAATAGAGTGCAATATTAGTCAACAAAATGTGAATGTGTTTTAGAGCATGTAGTTATTAAAATAATAGTAGAAAGGGCCGGATCGAAAATGACGGCTATAGCTAAAAATACGACGCGCCGAGATAGATTAATAATGAAAAGAACGAGTAAAGCTTACCTGCACCGGTTCTACCTCATGGGGTGTTTGCGTTTGAATCCCATATGTTCCCATCATTGCCTGGAGCCGCATGGATTCTGCGATCAACACCACTTGTACCACCAGATCTGTCGCTATTCCCTGTATCAAAATAATTAATTTTTCTTTACGCATTGTAAGTGTTTATCAGGATGGATGGTAAGCGACCTCTGCCACCCATACTACTCTTCAGAGGAATCAAAGAGCGTCACCGGGCGTTAAACAACCCAAGCATCAGAATTTTTTTAAAGGTCGCTAAAAACAACGGATTTTCCGCCTCCGAGAACCAGTTTCAAATGTCCTGCAGTTTCACGCCTGTTAATTTCAGGCCTGCGGATTTTCTTCCCAACGGTTGGTACATTCTGCCTTTAAAAAGTCATTAAAATTAATACGGAAACTTGAACAACTTTAATATATTAAAAATTTTTTATGAAAGTTAATACCCAAGAACATTTAAATCCTCGTGCAGGGTATAAACTTAATTAACTCATCAACTCATGACATGCAAGTATGAAGCCTTAAAATTGGACTTATTTATTTCCTAAAAACAAATATGATCATCATCTCTGATACTCACATACGTCGGCTTAGCCTGTTATTGCATGAAAAGAAAAAATAACCCTTATTGACTTCACCTGATATTTTATCGTTTAGAAATAATATAAATACTTATATAAAAATAAGGACGTTAAGCTGATGGTAATTGAAACGCCCTGACATTTTACAATACAGTGTCGCTCAGGATTCTTGAAAAACCCAAAAATTCTGAGCAGCACTAGGTACAATGCGCTCATCACCTTGAGACATAACAGTCATGTCAAGTCTCATTTGCCCATTAATTTCACTAGCTACGGCGCCCTTCAGACCGAAACACAATAATGCTTACACATTACTACTTCACGGCAGAAATAGTCGCCGTTGTGGTACCCTTAATCTAGCCGGCATCCTGTGCAAAAGAGCCTCCCACTGGTAAAGTAAGTTCCTCGCAAAAAGAGCGGTTATAGAATACCAGATGCGGGTGGAATTTTGCATTTTGATGTTATGCGGTGGTGGAATTCAGCTGCTTGGAATCAATTCGAATTTCTCTGAGCACTCCTAGTACGGTTTATAGATAATAGCGGTAGAAGACTCAGAGAGAACTCACACATCTACGTCGAAAATGACTTGATGCGCTCTATAGAAATGCTAGAGAAAGTACAAAAAGCATTTTTGCGTTTCTTGTATAAGCGCAAACTGCGTTACTAGTACCCGACGGCGTAATCTCATCGGTTGCCTCGGATACAACACTCTGGAAACCAAACGGGCTCTCGAACAGGCAGACCTTACTTAAAGTTAGCCGGAGCTTAATAGATGCCCCTGATATTCGTAATGTGTTGATTCGATTGTATACACCTGACAATTATTATTGTCGTAGCAGATATCACCGTCTTCTGGCGGTAGCCCGACCTGATTGTGATCTATTTACTAACAGATAATAGTATCTAACAATAGCAATGTACTTGATTAATGTAATTGGTATTGTAACCGTTTTAATCAAAATAAATAAATACCTGGAAAGCAGAGTATCTGCCAGCGCGACGGGGGCGGTTGTACGAAGGTAAATATCGCCTGATCGGATCTAATTCGTTGACGTGGAGCAGTCCGCCGGTCAACAACTGAGCGAGAACGAACAGCGACTGTGCCCACAAGAACAATCCGCCACTATCTGAATTGTTAACAATATATATTTCATAAATGGAACATTTCTATAAATATATTTGTTTATAACAAATAAGCATTAAAATAGCATCGGTTGAGGCTTATTAATAAATTAAATGGCGTACTATCACCAATTACGTGAGTATATTGGCGGAGACTGTTAAGTATTTTAAGCTGTGCACTTAGGGCTATATTTCATCGGGACACCATAGCGGCGCAACCAGTCTCCGCTCCCAAAAAATGTATACAGCTCTATAGATAGTTACTCACCTAGAGTCCGTTTGGCGGCGCGACCAGCTCGGCCGCGTGCACAGAATGTTACTGGTCGCGCCACCACTAATGACAATAGAGCTATATGGTGTCTCACTCACATGGCCGCCAGTAAGGCTTCCACCTCATTCAATGCAACACGTACGTCTTTTGTTTTTAATTGCTTTTGTTAATTCCATGCGATGTATTATTTCGGTACAGAAGGGTTTACTATTAAAATTCAAACCAGACCATCAATTTAGGATAATTCTGATAGAGATTTAAAAATGAAATGCTACTGAACCCACTGTTTCTTTTTTCTCTTGAACTTTCTTTTCCTACTTTACTTAGGTATGTATGTATATATACAATTACAGCAGTAGTGCTATCTGTTCGAGGTACATTTTGATGCAGTTCCAGTGTGATGCGACTGGTTGCGACACCATGGTGTCCCGGAGAAATATGTCCCTTAGGAAAGCATTAACAAAGGAGAATTATGTACTATATATAAAGTAGTGAAAAATAGACAACCGTGCTTAAAGCAAATAAGAGTGAAAAGCAAAAAATAACTATAACATCAACATTAAATTAGGTCAGATTTGAAACACTTTAGAAAGAGGGGTGCCAGCTTTCTAGCAGTAAATAATATGTTATATAAATCTAGTACCTATAATTGTTAGAAAGAAAAAAAACGCTGTTAGTATTGGATTATAGAACTCTTAAGTTCCACATTTGTTTGTAAGTTAATAGCCGGGTACTGACTGAGCGAGCAGACTCGTAATGAAACCTCGGAATTTACCGCTTAACGTTTGCCGCGGGAGGTCGCCTCGGTCTATAGATTTTTTGCATGAAGCTGCCACGCGCGGCAAGGTCGAGCCACCGTGAGGCTGAGTCACCATCGAGCTCTCAGCTTAACGTGAAGTGGAACAAATACTGCCTAATGTGGCTTATGTCCAGTTTGCATGAGACCGTACGTTCAGAAAGCTATATCCGCCACTGCATTATTCATCGACTTGCACAAATAAGATAATAAAAACAAATTACAGGTTGTCCAAAGCAAGAAGAGTTGTGGACAACGCCTTTGGCATTTTAAGTTCTTTGTTCATAATATTGAGGAAACATTTACTATTACAACCAGAAAAAGATCCCGTCGTTCCTTAAACATGAGAGACATAACACAACCGTCTTGTGTGCGCGCGGCAAACTTACCGAAACGCTTTTGATCATTGACAAAAACCGACAACGTTCGGTTTGGTCTACCGCACGAGGCATTACATGTGTTGCCTCAGTCGAGGCACGTCTTGACCGACCGAGGTTTTGCCTCGCACGGCTGCCTCGCGAGGCTGCTACTACTCAGTCGGTACCCGGCTAATAATGAGTATTATTTACAACAGCAGAATTTGTGTTCTACATCCCAGGCCAAAACAAATTAAATTTGAAGATATTTTACATTTTTTAATAATGGAAGCGAAGGATTTTGCATCAAATTAGAATATATTGTGCAGAAAGCATCTAAAGAATTAGGCGTGCTTTTATGCCCTTATGAAGACATAAGAAAGATAGAAATCAGAAGACAAGAGCTCGCAATACAAACAGTTTTACCTTTATTATCACAATCGCCATGTTCACCTGAAATATTAATGTAGTTTGTTGGGTTTACAAGATAAAATTTAATTTTTAAGTTATATGTTTTATTTTAATACAGTTTATTTGGATTTTTGATAGATTCTTCAACTTCAGATCAACTGAACAAATACTGTTTATTGAGACCATGACTAAGTAATGGTGGCCTAACAACATTTTTTTCATATTTTGTAATTTTTAAGAATTAAAATAAAAAATTTATTATAACCCACCCTGGTTATCCCTGGTTGTCTTAAAGTGATCTAATTTATAAGATCTTTATGATTAATTTTAACTGTTAGAAATATAAACACTTAGTATTGTAAGATGTGTATTATAATACAAGTGAGTTTAGTTGCTCATCACAAACGAGGCTGTGGGTTGCAGCCCGAGCCGTAGGCGAGGGCGTAAATCAGCCTCGTGCCACGTGAGTAGGTAAGTTGCTCACGAGTTTCATACGCACTTTATCAACACACATGCGAGGAAAAAACATTATGTATTTCATAAATCGTTTAAATTATTAAATATGAAAGTTAGAGAAAATGCGCGCAAGAGTTTTTTTGCACGCGCCAAACGCAAGGTCTTTAGGTCATTGATACTTTAAAATTATAATATTAGTGATAAAATCAATATATAAATTATTAAAATATATATAATATAATAATAAAAATAATTACAAAATGCATATATTTCATATAAAATACTGTGAAATATAAATAATTTGATAATAATACTATATTTTTTCATCTTGATTACGGACATTAAATTATTTCAAAAATTTTATTCATTTTCAGCGGCATAAAACCTCTGTGTTGTTAAAAAAACTGTATTACGGTTAAATTGAAAATGCTCTGTTTACTCTCATATCATTTGCAGCTAACTACTAACTTAACTTTGTAGGGCTAATTCTATTATGCACTAGTGTGTAATATTATTATGCACGTGTGTGTTATAGTTCGGTTTAAGGTTCAATTATGGAACCATGTAATTTACAATCACTTATTAAACGCCAGAAACAACCACCCGTTGGAAATATTTATACCTCAGACCTAAAAAAACGGGCGCAAGAAACTTCTTTTTTTAACGTAGTTTTTTTTTTCATTTTGAATATGTGTGAAAAATTATCCGCAAACAATACTAACCTTTGGTGTTTTTTCTGCACGGTTAGGTACATAGGATAGATGGAGAGTATTAATGTAAATAAGGAAGAGAAACGGTCCAAAAAGAAACCCTTGTAGTACCCCCATACCGAGAATACTGAAATATTTATGATTTAAATAAAACAACTTATTAATAACTGTGTTGTAGGTGTTTTTTTAATCAAGAGTAATGTTTATTTCATTATAAGTGTACTTTAGAATAAGTGCAGTGCTGCTCAAGTATTTTGTAAAACACAAAATTGCGCTTGTCACTTTGAGGCATTAGAAAGTTACTCTTATATTGCCTTTATATTGCTACGTGTCATGTTTTTTATGTTATTCGAGTAATTAAAACTGACACGACAGTGTTACAACGGGTCAGTGCCAATGTCGTGAAACGTCGCACTAATCGGTGTCAGTGGCGGTCACGTCCAGCAGATTGAGAGACACTGAGCAAGTAGACATAATGATGAATTAAAGTGTTTTACAAATATTCGTTTTTGCAGCCGCCTGCCCGCGTACCCTTAGCAAGTACATGAATGAAATGGGTGTGGGCGGGTAAAAACAAAAATGGCCGCAGGCAGAGGTGTCCAGAGTTTTATAATTGGGTACGTTAATTTTCTTTTTTTTTTCACTTTTTTATTATTATTTATTTTCTGAAAATCAATGTTTATTTCGTCTCACTACTTGATACCAATATACGCTTTTAGATATAGTACAGGATTTTTTAACATCCTGTATAATAAACTAAATAAGTTTTAAAATATACATATTATAACAAAAATATTTAACACTTACTTGCAGGAAGTCTGCGCACAGAGTAAGGATCGTTCCTTTCATTTTCGATTCCGTCGCTGGGTACATAATAGTACCAAGGTATGACGGGATCTGAAATACATAAAAACATAGAAGTTAATATATATTCTACCTACGGAAACGTACTTAAATATTTTTCATCAAACACGCATGGTGTTGGGTAGTCCATTATATTTTTAATAAAATGCAGTGTCGATACAATTTTTATTTAAATTTCTAAAAACGTTTTAGTTTTATCTTTACTATTATATAAATTCATTTATTTTGTATAATTAACCAATCACTGACACCAATTCAACGTTATTTGAATTTATATAAATTATATGTATATGTCTTGCTGTATGTCCTAGAACAGCCTGAACGATCTTGACCACAATGGATGACTTTATTCTGCCCGCTACTTAATAAAAATTCGTGATCACGTATCTTCAAGAAATCTTAGAATAACGGTATATAATGTACTTACCTTATGTCCTTTTCTACCCTTGGTATGTGAAACTTCATGATTGATTCTGACCTTAATAAGCAAGAAAGCATTCGCCTTAACAAACAAAATGTGATGTAGTATTAAATAGTTCTATTAAGCACTGTTATCATTTGCATGCGCACAAAAAAGTTGGCTGTTTCCGCTACTGATAATTATTTTTAATATTTATGTTTGCACATGCTATGCATTATTACGACCCCTATAACCCAGTGATTAGTGACCCTGCCTACTGAGTTAGAGGGCCCTGGGTCCGAATCCCGTAGGTGCAATCATTTATATGATGAATATGAATATTTGTTTTCGAGTCATGGATGTTTATTTGTATTTCTGTATGTTTAAGTAAGTATATTGTATTAAATATATTGTTGTCTTGCATAGTACAAGCTATTCCTAGTTTGGGGCAAGATAATTTGTGTCAGAGTGTGTCACTATTATTATTATGTCAAAATTTTAAACTCAATCTGTAGTGAATATCCTACCTCCAAACTCATCCATATAGATTCTGGACTTCAACAGCTTCTGGTACTCTTCAACTTGGTCAGGCAGTGTGCGAAACACCCCATCAATAATCATCAGCACATAAAACAATGGCCACTCAGACTCCACTCCGTCAAACTCCTTCAGTTCTCCTTCGTTATAGTAGCGTCTATTTCCATCCTCCAGGACACACTTGAATCCATCGCGACTGAACCTCTTAAAACCATATTTGCCTTGCAAGCGGTCCAATATATTATTTTTTGTCAGTTGTACTAGTATTTCTTCATGGGTTGCGAACGCCGGAAACGATATTGTTGGTAACAGAGCCGCATCAACACCCTTAAAGAGAAATCATGTCTATTAATTATTGAATTGATCAGTTGAGTGTAATACCAATCTTTATATATAACTAGCTGACCCGACAGACGTTGTTCTTTAGATAATAAAAAAAATACTGTTTTATAGGAATTTGCCAATAATATTTCAAAACATCGAGATTTATAGTCGAGGCGCGGAGGCCATTTCCCCCCTTCCCCAACAAAGATTATGAAAGCGGTCCCTAAAGAGATAGTGCACTCTAGCTCGGGCTGCCCTTCGTATTCTGGGGAAGGGCACAGTACCGCGCATACCTTCAAAAAAAGCGCGTACACCTTCCTTAAAGGCCGGCAACGCTCCTGTGATTCCTCTGGTGTTGCAAGAGAGTGTGGGCGGCGGTGATCACTTAACAACAGGTGACCCGTACGCTCGTTTGTCCTCCAATTCCATAAAAAAAAATGTTGTTATAATGAAATTGTTTCACAGTGGAACTGTCAAACCGTGCGTCACTAAATTCTCTCATAGAAAATATGTCCATACAAAACAAATATTGAAAATAAAAATAATTATGGGTCCCAAATCAAAAGTATAAAAGTATCCTATCTCTCAAGTTAAACTGCACTCCATGAAGTAATCCCCATTAAAATCTGTTCATTAGTTTAGGGAGTCCATCGCGGACAAACAACGTGTCACGTAATTTATATATATTAAGATATCCGGACTACCGAGCCTTGCTCGGATTTTTATGAGTGTACAAAACCTGAACAAAAAGAGTTTTCTTTTTGTTCAGGTATAATATAATATAAATAGGACATCTGGATTTGAACCGGCGTCTTCTGCTTTCCGGATCACCCAATGTCCCATCTGAGCTATAGTCTTGTATATAGTGGCGAAATTTACCTTTGAATTCTAATGTTATTGTAGCTGTTTCTCATAAAAACACAGATAAAACTACGATTTTTTAAATTGAAACCTAGCCAGATTGATTTATCGCCCCTGAAATCCCCAGTATACCAAATTTTTTTTATCGATGGAACCGTTTCCGAGATTCAGGTTATATATATACATAGGCTGCACTAAAAGTATCGGGAATGGAATATTTCCACTGTTCCTGTCATATTAAAATATTTTATATTAAAACTCCTTTGTTTTAAAAATCGAATACCATTTATTTATTTAAAAAAAGATTCTCGGTCTTGTCACAAGGTCTTTTCAAACTTGTTTAGTCGTTGAGAAAATGTAATAGACTCGAGAAAATCTCTGGCGCCACGCACTAGTGCGACCTTTACCTAAAAAAGATATCCCTGAACTGTACACAGATCTTCGCCCAATTAGCATACTTCCTTGCGCATCGAAAATTATTGAAAAAATTGTACATAAACAATTTTTTGGAAGCTAATAATATATTACCGGACCACCAATCAGGATTCAGGAAAAAAAGAGGTACTACCACTGCTTTACTGGATGTAGTTGACAATATCTTGGAGGCTCAGGAGGAAGGTAAAGCCACTATGCTAGTACTGCTTGATTATTCCCGGGCATTCGATACTGTTAATACATCATTATTAATTTCCAAGTTAATGTACTACGGAGTGAGCCCGGAGGCTGTACAATGGTTCAGTAGCTATCTAAATAACAGAACCCAAACAGTTGCAGTCAAAGATGATAACGGCAGTTATCAACTATCTAGCTGTGCTCCTATCAACAGAGGAATTCCCCAGGGATCAATTTTAGGACCACTTCTCTTTAATTTATATAGTGCAGATATAATCTACAACATAAAAAATACAAAGTATCATATGTTCGCTGACGATATTCAATTGTATATCTCATTTAATCCCAAGGATACGTTACGTGCCACAAATTTGTTAAATTCCGATCTTAATGAAATTTGCAGTTGGTCAGACCGTAACTCATTAATTTTAAATCCCTCAAAAACAAAATTTATAATCCTTGGCACCCCTATGTCAGTGAAAACGACTGAGCAGTACAATCCGAAGGTCATGATTAACAACACAGAGATTGAGCGGGTCCACGAGGCGCGTAACTTAGGTTTAATAATTGACGAAAACATGCGCTTCGAAAAATATATAAGCCGTGTTATCGAATTGTTTTTATAGACTGAAAGTTATCTACAAAATTCAAAAATATCTAAGTACAGAACTTCGAGTCACATTATGTGACGCGCTTGTACTATCAAAGCTTAATTACTGTGACGTGGTGTATGGTCCAAGGTTACTGTACAAAACAAAATGTTCCATCCAACGATTACAAAATGCATGCGCCCGATTCTGCTGGAATATTCCACCCAGGCAACACATAACTCCATACTTAAAACACGCCAATATACTTAACATGGAAGGTCGGAGGTGTCTGCATTTAGCAACGTTGCTTTTCGGTATCATACACATTAAAGTACCCCTTTACTTGTATAATAAACTTGAATGGGCAACGCAGTGCTAATAATATTAAGACCAGATCTGCCTCGCAGATATTAGCGGTGCCCCGGCATCATTCAACAGCGTTCAGGGGTAGTTTCCGATACAGTGCTACTAAGTGCTGGAATAATTTACCGCCACCTTTAAGATTATTAAAAAATGTCCAAAATTTTAGATTGAAATATAAAAAAACTATTTTAGAATCATTATATAATAATTATCCTTGATGTGCAATGTATCTTATAAATTAACACAATTCTGTATTTTTATCATTATTTAATGTTCACCAATATATTTATATCTCATTTATAGTACCTAATGCCACCTTTATTATATTATATACAGTTACGTATAGTTTATAGTACGATTTAATATTTATTATTATTACAATTATTTACTTATTTTTATTTTATTACACTACTTACTTTGATACCTACGCAAATTAATTTGCAATGGGAAGACTAAAGGAACTTTCTACTTCAAATGTCACGAGGGGCTGCTGAAAACCAGTGTTGTGTTGGTGTCTTCTGCACTGACACAACAATATACTGAGTCAGCTCCTTTTAGCAAGGAATCACGCTCACACTGTTATTTTTATTTATTTGTTATTAATTTTTTATAATATTTGTTACGTTATTTAATTTAGTATTTTAATATTTTAATTCATATTGTAAATTATTGTTTTTTGTGTGAGTGTTTTTTATTGCTAATAAAGCGTGTTTCTATTTCTATTTCAAAATTCTAGAGCGACTTTCGAAGTGGTTTAACACAAAAACAGTGTGTTGACCGGATGATTTCTGCATTTGGTGATGAAGCCCCATCCAAAAATACAATTTATCGCTGGTTTGCTGAATTTCAACGTGGACGTGTCAAGCTCAGTGATGATCCCCGTCAAGGTCGTCCAAAAACTGCAGTCACCATAGAAAACGTTGATGCTGTGCGTAAGCTGATTGAGGAAGAACGACATGTGACATACCGCGAAATTAAGGCAACTTTAGACATTGGCATGAGTCAAATACAAATAATCTTGCATGAATAAATAGGTGTAAAAAAGTTGTTCTCCCGATGGATACTGCATTTGGTCTGTGAAGAGCAAAAAGCGGCTTGCGTTACTTGGTGCGTCAGAACTCTCGAAAGATTCCACGCAGGATCCTCAAATGCTGTATACAACATCGTATGAGGTGACGAATTCTGGATATACACGTACGAACCCGAAACAAAAAACCAGTTACGAGTTTGGGTGTTCGAAAATGAGTTAAGGCCAACAAAAATTGTAAGTTCACGGAGTGTTGCAAAAAAAAATGGTGGCCACGTTTGTCTCCAAAACCGGCCATGTTGCGACTATTCCTCTTGAGGGACAAAGACAATGCGAGTTCTCACACCGCGCACAGAAGAAAAGAGTTTTTAGAGCAAGAAAACATAGAATTATTTGACCATCCGCCGTACAGCCCCGACCTAAGCCCTAATGATTTCTATAATCCCTAAAATCTATACTAATATTATAAAGCTGCAGTGTTTGTTTGAACGCGCTAATCTCTGGTACTACTGGTCCGATTTGAATGATTCTTTCAGTGTTGGGTAGTCCATTTATCGAGGAAGGCTATAGGCTGCTGCTTTTTTTTTAAATTAGGGATCCGTAATAAAATTGCTATTTTGTAACACAAGGTGTAAAATCGAAAACCTATTTTTGCGTGCGCTGCAAAAACTATTGACAATAGAACAAAATGATGTACAGGCTATAATATAGGCAATATTTTATTACTTATAAAACTATCGCGTGAATTATACTTTATATGGCAAAACAACGTTTGCCGGGTCAGCTAGTAAAGAATAAATTGCGTGGTCAGAGATTTTCATCACCTGAAGAAGCTGTGGACGACTACAAAACGGCCATTTTGGAGACCCCAACTTCCGAATGGATGGTGGCTTCAATAATTGGTTCCATCGTATGGAAAAATGTGTCAAATTTCGCGGAGAATACTTCGAAAAGCAGTAAATACATTTTTACATAGTAATGATGTGTGACTTCCTTGATTCCCGAAATTTTCAGTGCAGCCCTCGTACAAGAATTGCTCGTTTATCTTTATACATATAAATCCAATATATTGATGTTTGTTTCCAGTGAACTCCTAAACTAATAAACGGATTTTAATGGGGATTACTTCATGGAGTGCAGTTTAGTCCAACTTGAGAGATAGGATAGTTTTTATTTCGATTTGATACCCATAATTATTTTTATTTCCAATATTTGTTTTAAGTATGGACATATTTTCTATGAGAGAATTTATTGACGCACTGTTTGACAGTTCTGCTGTGAAACAATTTCATTATAACAACAGGGAGAATATTTGAATAAATAATTCTAGATGTTAATTAATATTTTTGACATTTGTCAACAGTATTTTATTTATTATGTAAGAACAAAGTCTGTCGGGTCAGCCAAACAAAGTCTAGTAGATTTATAAAGACATAGAGAACTGAACAATATTAACATAACTATTTAAATAGTACGTAACATATTGTTACAATTCAGGACGATAGTGTTCCAAAAACAAAAGTTTGATTTTGGAAATAATTAATAACATTATCCAGCTGTTAGTAAAATATGCCATGTCATGAATACAGAGCTGCTCAAAATAATATTTCAAACAGCATAAACTGAGCACACAGCCCTATATCTAAATCTTGTTGTCGTTGTTGTCATAATGTCACTCGTTGTTCACTTTGAACATTCAGAAATAATGAACGAAGTTCGAATGAGTTCTTTACGAATGAGCTAATAATGCGATACTCGACCTTAGTGTGTAAACATAAAATTGAATTTCCCTTAAGCCGGTATTTTTTTTATGACAGTAAGGGATGAGACGAGCAGGACGTTCAGCTGAAGGCAATTGATACGCCCCGCCCATAACAATGCAGTGCGGCTCGGGATTCTTGAAAAACCCAATAATTCTGAGCGGCACTACAATTGTGCTCGTCACCTTGAGACATAAGATGTTAAGTATCATTTGCCTAGTAATTTCACTAGCTACGGCGCCCTTCAGACCGAAACACAGTAATGCGTACGCACTACTGCTTCACGGCAGAAATAGGCGCCGTTGTGGTACCCATAATCTAGCCGGCATCTTGTGCAAAGGACTCCCACTTGTAAAAATCAAATTGAGTGACAATAACAAAAGAACCTTTGAGCTGGATTCACGAGGCAGCATCGTTTCAAATATACTACGGTTACGGTTGTGAGCATCAATGTCTACGTACACTACACTCCATGACGCTCCTTTATCTCCAAATAAGTTGCAGCCATTAATGGCTTCCAATGCAGCTTTTGCCATGCCTGAAAACAAGAGAGCTAAAATATATTTCTTTGGAAGAATAAACAACACAGTTGTTTTCATTTACATGAATAATTTTTCAATAATCACCTCAGGCTTCCAAGCAGCTCTCATTTTCTCAGATAGAGCATCTTTGGGTTAAGTTTTTTTTTTAAAGAAAAGGGTCGAGAGACGAGCTTGACGTTCAACTGATGGTTATTGATACACTCTGCCCATTACAATGCAGTGCCGCTGAGGATTATTAAAAAAATTCTGAGCGGCACTACAACTGCGTCCGCCATACGTTTGAGACATAAGATGTCGTCACATTTGCCCAGTAATTTCACTAGCTACGGCGCCCTTCAGACCGAAACACAGTAATGCTTACACATTACTGCTTCACGGCATAAATAGGCGCAGTTGTAGTACCCACAATACAGCCGGCATCCGATGCAAAGGAGACTGCCACCGAAATACAGTTAAAATTAAAAAAAAAAAAAAAATCAGAGCTGGATTTCTATCATGGTTGGAAAATATAATATGTGTTAAATCTGAAAAGGGTGGGAAGTAAAATATAATACTATTCCCACACTTATTTTCTAAATCTTTATACCTATAGAAGAAGCATGAATTTCTGGCTTGCCATCATTGTATTTTGATCCTCTCTCCCACATGCCATAGTCAGGGGTCCTATATGCACGCTCTACATAGTAAACTAAGTTCTGCACAAATGCAACTTCATCCTGTAATGATATGACAAACATGTTTAAAGTCTATGATTGTGAGAACAATAAAAATATCATACATATATACACATAAAGTTACTCTCTCAAACAATAGGGCTACAAAACTTCATTTGCCACAATACTGATATATTTCACTGGTTTCTTCCACTCCTATCAATCCATTCAATCACGGTCTCTTACTCTCTTTACTCTTGACCTTACCACTTTTCAGTGAATACCAGATCTGACATTTGAATGTATGCCTTGCTTAAAATTTCCCAGCATTTCAATCAACATTCACTCTTTAAATTATTGCAGTTAATACAATCATCATCATATTTGCCGGAAGACGCGCATTACTGGACAGGCCTCGCCCAATAATCACCATGACGATTAGTCCTGAGCTGCTCTTATCCAACCTATTCTGGCAATCTTGACCAGATGATCTGTCCATCTTGTGGGAGTCTACCAACATCGCGTCTTCCGGTACGTGGTCGACAATCAAGGCCTTTGCTGCCCCGAAGACCATCTGTCCGTCGAGCTATGTGTCCTACCCACTGCCACTTCAATTTCGCAATCATTTGCTATGTGAGACTTTGGTTCTCCTACGTATCTACTCATTTGATCTCACAGGCAAACTCCGAGCATAGCCCTCTCCATTGCTCTCTGAGCGACAATGAGCTTTCTCATCAGGCCCAAAGTTAGAGACCAATTTTGTATAGCGTAAATCATCCCTAGCAACACACATTACTTAAAACCTTCATCTTTACACAATATAAAGAATGAAAATAAATCCTACCTGTGTATAGATTATCTGCAATCCCGATGTAATCATTTGCACAAGAAATATCAAATACAATGACACCACATCAATTTGTAAGTGATGATATTCTTCATCAGACAGTACAGGATCCCCTGTGGTCAGGTGGAATTTTACGTGTAATGCATGAGCTGCACATTGCCTGGTCTTGAAGGCTTCCACTCTTGACGCTTGTTTTATCCAACATTCTAAAATACCTCTCATACATTTTACAGTGCTCTGGCCTAATTCGTGAGACTTCCCTCTATCATCATCTATTCTCCTACAAAATAAATGATTGTTGAATTATGCATGTTTGTTGAAGAATATGATATTCAAATCAAATCGCAACAAAATCACTTTATTCATTCAGGTCAAGGAGATGACACTTATCAATGTCAAGTTTTCGTTTCTTTTTTCATTTACCGCCATTTCGGAAAAGTTTGAGCTTTAATGAAAAGAAGTGGCAATCAAAATTAACAGCTTCATTTTTTTAATATTCTTTTCAACTACAATATTATAATGTGAAGTGATGCAACAATAATACTCAAACATCAAATTATCTATGCCTTGCACTAATAAGTCATAAAAATAAATTAATATGTTAAAAGTAGAGTACATCAGATGCATCAATCCACACACACCTCAAATAAGTAAAGGTATTTTGCGAGCATTTTATTAGCGTTTGTAAAAAATATAATAATGTTTAACTTTTAAAAGATGAAGCAGAGTTTCGGCTAACATGATCATCCTGCCACCACAAGTAGTACCGTTTTCGAGTATGACACATTTCTTATCATCTAAATAATCCTTTAAATTTTAATAACATTTTCTATAAGTTTATGATAAAGGCCTTTTCTAGACGACTGTAATTAAGCGTGCCATCAGGGTTGACCTTACTTGATGTCATCCAAGTAGACTGCACATATCATAGAAATATTGATGTGACCTTCATCGTCCTTGGATTGTGGACACGTGATTCTATCCGCGGTTGGAGAGTGTAACGTGCGTTCATATTTAACTAATTTAACATAGAACTATATTGGAATAAGCTTTGAGATATAACAAAATGGAACATAATAATTTTTCGCGCACAACCTCCCTGCTCATCAAAATCATTGAAAGCATAATTAACCGCCAGCTCTTGGTATAACCTAGAAGGTTACCAGTTCATCAACGACCGACAGTACGGCTTTCGCCATGGCAACTGATCTTCTGGTATACCTATTATATGGATGGGCTTGGGCGTCATAAATAGAGCACTACAAAACTTCAAGCTGGCCCACATTCTAGCGCCCTACAAAACGCAGCTCTAGAGGATTGGACATATGGAGTATTGCTGTCCTCTCTGGTCTGGCACACCCCAGTATCAGCTCGATCTATTTGGCTGCTTGCAACACAGAGCAGCTCGAATTTATGAAGGGGAGTGTTCCGAAGAGATTTTTCACTTGATGCCTGCCGCCAAACTCTACCTTCGCATGAGACGCCACAAATTAGCATGTCATCGATGTGGATGTGTGGCGTTCGTCAACAGTGCAGTTTTCAAGGAGCTTTCTTCCACATACTACAAAGCTGATGAATGAGTTTCCTTGTGTGGTGTATCCAGGACGATATGACATGGATGCCTTTAAAAAAAAGTGTGTACACCTTCCGGCAACGGTCCTGTGCTTCCTCTGGTGTTGCAAGAGAAAATGTTTGTCCTTTCCATATAAAAAAAGAGTCCACATGCCTCTACACAACATACTAAACTGATCAGGGGAGTGCTTATAGCTTAAGGCAATGGCGGCAGCTATATCAGAAATCTACCATAGGCTTCATAATAAAAAGATTGTTACCTTACCCTTAAATATGTGTCTAAAATTTAATTTAATCCTAAAATCAAACCCTTATAATTTTACTTCTTCATTTTAATGCTTGTTTTTATTTCTTAAATCTAACTTAATATTAAATATCCGGACGACCGAGCCTTGCTCGGATTTTTAAGAATGTACAAAACTTGAACAAAAAAAAACTAATAGGACATCTGGATTCAAACCGGGGTCTTCTGCTTTCCGGATCACCCAATGTCCCATCTGAGCTATAATAGTCTTGTATTTAGTGGCGAAATTTACCTTTGTATTCTAATGTTATTCTAACCGTTTCTCATTCAAACATGGATCCCCCGAAATCCCCTGCATACTTAATTTTATGAAAATCGTTGGAGCCGTTTCCGAGATTCAGATCATATATATACAAGAATTGCTCGTTTAAAGATATAAGATAATTGTTAGTTGAATGAATGAAGACAGTTGTGCTACTGTCTTCATAGATATGTATATGATAATTACTATAATACATAATAAATACTATAAAATGATGAAATGAATGAATGAAAGGAATAAGAGATAAACCAACATTTTTTCTGTATGATCCATATAATAATGTATTATCAAATTATGTATTAAGCCTCAAAGTGTTAAGCCTACAACATAATATATTTTCACGCCATAAGACAAGTTGTCATTGGCTACTAATTCAATGAATAATTGAAGGAAATTTTCATTATGTTTTCAGGAAGCTTGTTATAAAATCTAACACAATAGCCTAGAAGTGGGCATTAATAGTGACTAAAGCTCAAATTCAAAAGATTATTATAGTTACTAACTACTACAATTTTACTAGAAAGCTGTCTGTGTTACCTGTAAGCTTGGTATAGTCCCCATACCGCAGCTGCACAATAAATACTGTCCCGTACACTTCCAACATGTAAATCAGAGGAAAGTACGGGGAATAAACCTGTTATTGGACTTTGGAACCTTAATAATTGCCTTTTAACTAAAAAGAAATATTAGTAAGTTTAGATTTCATATGTTGTATCAAGTACCTGCAAATGTATAACAATCTACTAAAAAGTCAATGTTAACTCAATTACCAATAGCATAATATATATCCAACTGCCGCACTGTATCTTCGTAATTAGCAATTTTTAGGAACTGATGGGCATTAATGTCATCAATGCTTCCTTGACGGATCATTATATTACAATCTCGATTTACCTAAAACATATCAGAAAAATTGCTAAAGATATAATAAAATGTAACAAGAATAGATCAAAGATATTTATGTTTACGATGTACCTATACATTAATAAATATATTTTAAACTTATTACAATTTACGTTAACACTTAAGTTTGTAGTCGCGTAATTTTATAGCATTCATTATATTCTAACAAAATTACAATCCTAAAAAATAAAGTTTATGTTATGTAGGTATGTTTACAAAATATGAAATATCAATTAGGTCCATCAACTTAACTCGGGACCTCGCTCGAAGTCGAAGTGGAAGTCTAATGACAGTTCAAGGAAGTACGGTCAGCAAGAGTCAGAGATTACTTGTTGAGCATAAAATCGTAAACCATTATTGTAGAAAGCAAAATTTCGCGCATTTTGAACATTTTCGAAGTAGTGGCACTCTTTAAAAAATACACCTAGCAGTGCGATAGAAGGAGATATGCGGCAATCAAATTCAATTCAAATCCGCATGTAGCCGTTTTATGTTCCAGGAAGCTAGTGCTTCCCACAATAATATCGATATACGAAGAAACATGCTATTGAATTAAATTAATGAATACTATTTTTTATGTTTAAAATAATGACGATCATCGTATCGATTCATCATTATAATTCAAGTAAGAATTTTAACTACATTTTAACTACAAGGCTACATCACGGAAATCACGCTTCACCCTTGTTGCCGACATAGTATAAAGTATTTTTCCTGCTTTATGGCGTCCACTTGGACGAAATCGCAATTTAGTGGCTAGTTGTAAAATAGTCCTAGATAATTTATACGACTAGTGTCTTGCTGCTAGAAAACCGATGGAAATAGGCCAGGTTTAATACTGTGGTGTGCGTGGCAAGCTACGTCTTACATGAATCGCGATTGATGATAAGAGATCAAGATCTGTTCAGACGGAGGTTTTTTACGTTTTTAATCAAAAATCACACTCATATAATAAAGGCGAAAGTTTGTATGTTTATTTCTTGGTTTGTGCGTATATTTGTTACTCCTTAACGCTCTAAATGTATTTGGATCTAAAAAGTTAAATTCATGAGGGAGACAAACACTCAGACAAATTTAAAACAGAATTTAAAAAAATACTTTTTAAGACTTGACTGACCACCGATCAACTTATCGTGCTTAACTATTAATTGTATCAAGTACTTTTACTTTAATTTGTAAAATTATAATGTATAGCTAAGTCTCTAACGATTGTGAACTATTTTTTTCTTTCATTAATTTAACTCTGTTGGTGTAGACTTTAATTAAGCAATTGTACAAACCTCAGTGGTTTTTATTGCTTTGAAACCGCAATGTAAAATTTGTTTTTTATTAATAAATATAAAAAAATCTTAAATATAATATTTTTATTTACATAAAATAATTCTGGAAACTAGTTATTTAAATAGTAACTTCCCTGAAATAAATTTAATTTGTAAAATTTTGTCTTTGAGATATAAACATAATTTCCAGGATATCTTTTTAGTATTTGTAGTGTAAGCGGAAAAACAACGTATTATCTTGGTATGACAGCTTTTGTCAAATTATAAATGTGGCTAATTGGACTTTTGTATGTATGTTTATTTTATGTTTTGTATGTTTGACTAAATTGACAAAATATATTGACTTTCAAAAGAGATTTCAAAACTTTTAATGTTAAAAAAGTTTTATCATACTTTATGAGCATGAATTTTTAAACGCTTATCAATCTTTCAGTCATACATAAATAAGCCTCAAGGACATGGTTCGACCAAATACCACTCCACTTATGTGATTTGCAAAATTCTTCGCATCTCTTTCTTGCTTCCAGCTGGCGCCAATTGTCTTTAAAAGCTAAAAAAGATTAGCTTGTGTCAGTAAGTATCAATTATCACTAGGTTACGATAAATCTGTGATACCGTGTAAATAGCACTAAATTTTAAACGTTCATGTTCTTCTAAGCCGTTCATATTCACTGGCAATGACTTCCCGTGCACAAAATACTGTTTTATCTGTCTCATTCTGACAAGTGGGAGAGAAAGGAATGTGCATACTTGTCAATAATTGTACCATATTAATTGAAAAAGTATTCATTTTACAAAATTATTTACGCTTTTTGCCAACCCATCTTATATGAAAAAAATAAACTTACCGGTGATAAGTCACACCATCTTTTCTTTGCGTCGTGAACGTATTATTTGGGCATTTTTTTTATAGTTAGTACACTTAGACTTGGTGACTAACAAACTAACTAAGTAGAAAAGTGTTTGAAAAAAACATTGACTTTATGCGCACTTTTGCCGTTGCGCTATCAGACTACGAATGATGTGTCCATATGTATAGAACGTCATTGGTCAACCTCCATTTTTTTCGAAGTTTTCTTAGCTGTCTTTAAATATGCATAAAATATGATCTAAGGTAACAATCACAGAGTGTTTTTAGTTTAATTGCCCCTTTTCCCCAAATAAGTCGAACAGCTTCACTTATAGCGCCTCTCCGTAATCGGAGACGACATCGGTAGGACACAGGACAGTGAGTAAAGCTAGTAACTAGGAATACATAATACGTTCAATTTACTTGGATAGGTCACCACCATCTTCTCTTCTTCCATTTCTTTTTCACAACTTTTCGTTATACTAAATTGACAAAATGATTTTATATTGAAATTAAAAGAATGGCATCAGCATCTATAAACTCCTCGTCCATCTTGAAGTACTGCCGCTCAATAAATGATCACGAACGATGTTGTGGATGCTTAGACTTAGAGAATGATGAATCTCCTATTTTGCCGATGACAGACGATCATACAAGTAACGATCATCGCCTATAGTGGAGCGGAAGCTTTAGACATATGGCCCGATTTACCGAGTACCATGTAAGTCGTAAAAAAAACCCATTTGCCGTATCACCGCTCTTCGACAACACTTCCCTTAAAGCCTCGCCTTGTATCGGAATACTGCAAGTGGACCTCCAGCTTCCTCACTGGGCGCAGCATACAAGTCGTTGTCGATGGTTTTTGCTCGAATCCTAAGCCCATGAACGCTGGAGTGCCCCAAGACTGTGTGCTATCTCCCACGCTGTTTCTTCTGCATATCAATGATATGTTGGACACCTCCAACATACATTGCTATGCAGACGACAGCACTGGTATACACGGGCCGTTTACACGGCCATGCAAGTCTCTCTCGGGAAAGCGTTGACCAGTGCCGGGAGAAACTTGTGTCTTCTATCGAGTCCTCTCTCGAGAAGGTCGCGGAATGGGGTAAATTGAACATTGTCCAATTTAACCCCCAGAAGACTCAAGTTTGCACGTTTACCACAAAAAAACCCCATTTGTCGTATTAACGCTCTTCGATAACACTTCGCTTAAAGCCTCGCCTAGTATCGGAATACTGGGTCTCGAAATCTCGAGCGATTGCCGATTCCATGGCCATGTGGAGGGCAAAGCCAAATTGGCTTTGAAGAAGGTGGGCGTCATTAATAGGGCACGGCAATACTTCAAGCCGGCCCACATTCTAGCGCTCTACAAAGCGCAGGTCCGGCCACACATGGAGTATTGCTGTCATCTCTGGTCTGGCGCAACCCAGTATTAGCTCGACCCATTTGACCGCGTGCAACAAAGGGCAGCCCGAATTGTCAGGGACCCAGTGCTCTGTGAACGGCTGGATCACTTGCCGTTGCGTAGAGATTGCTAGTCGCTTCATTATGTGTCTTCTACTGCATTTATCAAGGGGAGTGTTCCGAAGAGCTGTTTAACCTGATTCCTGCCGCCGAATTCCACCTTCGCACGTCACGCCAGAAGTAAGGATATCATCCACACCATCTGGATATGTGGCGGTTCTCCACAGTGCGGTTTTCAAGGAGCTTTCATCCACGTACTACAAAGCTGTGGAATGAGCTTCCTTATACGGTGTTTCCGGGACGATACGACATGGGTACCTTCAAAAAAAGCACGTACTCCTTCCTAAAAGGCCGGCAACGCTCCTGTGATTCATCTGGTGTTGCAAGAGATTGTGGGTGGCGGTCACCAGGTGACCCGTCCGCTCGTTCTTCGTTGTCCTCCTATTCCATAAAAAAAAAGTCGAAGTAGAAGAAAATCCACGATTCATTCAATTTCTGGTTTAAGGATTTCCCTTTGAACATAGAATCCCTTTGTCCATACGAGGGCTTACAAAAAAAAGTACGCGGTCAACAGTTCTTGCCGCACGCTTTAATGAGTGGATAAATAAAGTTGAAAGTAGGTATGTATTTCTCAGTTGAATGTTCAATGTCGATGTCAAACTCAAGTCAAAATTCAAAACTCAAAACAAATTATGAATAAATAAACACGTCACAAATACAAATATCAGTAGTTTATACTTTAAAGAGGTATTTTTTTCTCATAAAATTAAAAATTAAAATATTAACATTTGAAGTTTTGTACTAGGTTAGTAGTTACTATTTCCAGCAATCATGGAATTCTAGGTTGGTTATTTAATGTTTAATATGTGAATGGACATTTTTTGTAGGCGTGTGTATTATGGAGCAATTTTCATAAAAAAATTATTCCATATACATAATTGTTATTTAATTTTACACAAATTGGCAGTACAATGAGTCACGATGGTCACCAGGAGCAGAAACAGAATGAAGTCTTAGAAACTCAGGTTATCTAAATTATAAAAGCTTGTTTAATAACTGTTAATTGTACACTACTAACTGTATGTTTCTGATGCTCTCTAATCATACTAATGGCTGGAATTTGTTTTTCACTGGTGCATTTCTATAGTTTCATGAAATTTGAAATCTAAAAATATATCACATCATCACATAATCATTACAATTGTGGGAATGTTTTGAATATTGACTTAATAATTCAATTAAAAATATGTGTATTTTAAATTATTATTGGATAATTAAATATATGGGTGAAATTTTAATTGGAGATTATAAGTTAATTTATTATATTGTGTATACCATCCTTAGTTAGACCTGTTCAGCTTGATTGGAGGAAGCTGGCCACCAGCTCCAAAAGAACCAGAAAAAACTGAATATGGAACTGTACCTAGATCTTCTAAAACTATGCAGCGAACAACACAAAGTGATAGAGTTAAATCTGTAAACTTACTGAATCACCTCACTACAGACAAGAGAAAAAAAGCAATAAATCACAATAATTATTCCTACAATAAAAATTCAGAACAGAACTCCAAAATGGTCCATGAAATTAATCAGGTTGAAACTGGATTTTTAGTTGGTAAGTTGTAAATCTTTTTTTTTATGACAGTAAGGGAAGAGATGAGCTGGACATTCAGCTGATGGTAATTGATACACCCTATCCATTACAATGCAGTACCACTCACGATTCTTGAGAAACTCAATTCAAACCAAATTCTGAGTGGCACTACAATTGTGATTGTCACCTTGACACATAAGATGTTAATTTCACTATCTATGGCACCCTTCAGATCAAAACACAGTAATGCTTACTCATTACTGCTTCACGGCAGAAATATGTGCCGTTGTGGTACCCATAATCTAGCCGGCATCCTATGCAAAGGAGCCTCCCACTGGTGAAATCAATTATTCTTCAATTATCAAAAATCAATAATTTTTTAAATAAGTAGAATTTATTTGTATCTATAAAATCTGATAAAAGTATGTGATATATTCTCTCTCTCTTCCCTGTGTGAGGTTTATGATACCAGCAGAGTTTATTTTATTTTATTGTGCTTTTTATCACTCTCAGAGTTAGACATATTTCGTTCATATTAATCAAAAAAATTCTCTTTTCTTTATTTTCATTATACCCTTTCTCGTTTTCTATGCTCATTTTCCCTAAATAACCTACTGCCGCGAGTTAAATAAAGTAATAAAAATACAATAAGTATATTGCAGTAAGAATGTTTTAACCAATAAATTTCGACACAGCAACAATACGATTTTTCAAATCTACCAAAAATTGTTTTTATTTAGTCTAAAGTTTAACAAGAGTAAAAAAATAGTAGGTAAGTAACATGTTTTCGCCTAAGCCTAATATATTTCGATGTGGTTACACTATAATTTTCAAAAGTACCTATCAAATCTATCAATGTAAGAAATAAAATAAAACCTAATATTATGCTCTGTTCAAACTGAGGCGAATAACGCCCGGAAATCGCTCGCGCCGATTGTGTCAGCTAACTTGTATGGACGTGTTGAAATTGACGCGAGTAGTCGCTCAAGTTGAAGCGAAACAAGAGCCGGACCCCTTGCGGGATTGTTTGATATCACAATGCATGATGTTTCTCCACTGAAGAACCAATAATGACACGCGGGAAATGGCGTCAGTTTGAGAGGCTAAGCGAGCGAGCGAATTGATGTAAAATGCGTCCCACGCGTTATTCGCCTCAGTTTGAACAGAGCTTTAATATTATACCTAATCTGATGTTTGTTCATTCCACAAATTACCTACTGCTTTAGTTAGTTAGTTAGTTTTTTTTATTGTACCCACTTCCAATAAGAATTGAAACTGATTGAGTTGGCCTCATAATTTAATTCTAACAACTGATTTCAAATAGGTAGGCATTGGTAGGAGCATATATTATATTGCATGTGTATCGCTACTGTACCCATTTTTAGAACAATGGATTGTTCTCAGCTCATTGCTGTCGGCACTTTAGTGATAACACCAAGGAGGATATTTTTGCAAAACTATGATCTTTCGCAGAAGCGGTCTATTGTTTTATTGTAATATAAAATATTTTCTCAGGAATACTGAAAGTTATGTTGTAAAATTATTATCAGAAAATTTATTGAATTAGGCGTTTTTTTGCGGAAATCCATAATTATACAAATTATTTAAGTTTTACGAGGCATCCTCAGGACGTGTAGAGGCGAAACACGTGTCGAATTGTTTTAAAAACAAATATTGGCGGAATTAACACTAAAGAAAACTTAAATAATTTGTAAAATTATTATCAATTTTCAACATTGTATTGAAATAGTTAGAAGGTACCTTGTGGTATTTATTTTAATTTGTGTCACTATGTGTATATGGATTTTTTGTTTAAAAAATCCGCTAACACTAATACAAATATTTTTATAAATTGTAAATGTTAGCTTGTAAATGTAGACTCAAGTTTGCGCGTTTACCACTAAAAAAACCCCATTTGTCGTATCACCGCTCTTCGACAACACTTCCCATAAAGCCTCGCCTAGTATCGGAATACTGGGTCTCGAAATCTCGAGCGATTGCCAATTTGGTGTTCATCTGGAAGGCAAAGCCAAATTGGCTTCAAAGAAACTGGGCGTCATTAATAGAGCACGGCAATACTTCAAGCCGGCCCACATACTAGCGCTCTACAAAGCGCAGGTCCGGCCACACATGGAGTGTTGCTGTCATCTCTGGTCTGGCGCACCCCAGTATCAGCTCGATCCATTTGACCGCGTGCAACGCAGAGCAGCTCGAACTGTCGAGGACCCAGTGCTCTGTGAACGGCTGGATCACTTGGCGTTGCGTAGAGACGTCGCTCCATTGTGTGTCTTCTACCGCATTTATCACGGGGAGTGTTCCGAAGAACTGTTTAACCTGATTCCTGCCGCCGAATTCCACCTTCGCACGACACGCCACAAGTTAGGATATCATCCTCACCATCTGGATGTGTGGCGGTCGTCCACAGTGCGGTTTTCAAGGAGCTTTCTTCCACGTACTACAAAGCTGTGGAATGAGCTTCCTTGTGCGGTGTTTCAGGGACGATACGACATGGGTACCTTCAAAAAAAGCGCGTACACCTTCCTTAAAGGCCGGCAACGCTCCTGTGATTCCTCTGGTGTTGCAAGAGATTGTGGGCGGCGGTGATCACTTAACAACAGGTGACCCGTACGCTCGTTTGTCCTCCTATTCCATAAAAAAAAAATATGTATGTTTTGATATAAAAAAGAAAAAATACTTAGTGAGATCGTCGGGTTATTCCCCAGCATCAGGTTATTTTATAAATTAGTATAATTATATAGTACATACTAGCTGACCCAGCAAACGTTGTATTGCCGATATTAAAATCGCGATTCAAAAGTAACTGTTGATCCTAGATGGGTGAAAATTTGAAGTTATATGTATTTTTTAATGCTGACACATAATCGAACAAATTTTAAAAAAAAAGTCAAAAAAATTAAAAAAAACATTTCGTGTGGGCCACCCTTAACAATTAGGGGGATGAAAAATAGATGTTGTCCGATTCTCAGACCTACCCAATATGCACTCAAAATTTCATGAGAATCGGTCAAGCTGTTTCGGAGGAGTTCAATGTTTAACACCATGACACGAGAATTTTATATATTAGAAGATTACCTTTTTTTACTAATCTATGTTATGTTATATAGATTTTACGATACAATAATTATACCTTAACAACGTACCTAGATATAATTAAAATATTATAGTAGCTATGTGAAAAAGATGAAAAACTTACGTTAAAATAGTTTATAGTAAAAAATGCAAATAACATACGAACTAATAATAATATTAATCATGATAAAATGCTTCAAAGCCCTAAAAAAATTACTCGAAAACCATACCATATTTCCAGCGCTGCATCTATCACTTAAGTTGAGCAAATTACACAAATAACTAATAGAAATGTTGAACTTAAAACATAATATTACAATTTACATATTCAATCCCACAACTATCACATTATTGACTCAATAATAGTAAATAGAACGAATCACATATACGCTGCAGTTGTGTCGGTACGTTCGAAATCTCTAATTTTAGCTGAACTATTTATAATTTTAGTGTAGCGTATTGGTGTATAGGCTATGACGGGAACCGTCACACTATGTCTCACGCTCAGTATTACGTTAGGGAACTCTCTAGAGATGAAATACCATTGTGTGTACTCCAATACGAAGAAGGTGCTTTCATAAGATGTGTTTAAAATTAATTTTTTTAACTTACGGAAATATAAGCATCCCGTTCAAATACTTTTAGATGTTCCGAGTATCGACGGATCGGCTGGGGAATTGTACGACACACCATCTCTGGTTTCCCCGAGTGCTGCTCAATCCTTAAAACAAATTCACCATTCGCCTCTGCATTTGCAAGAGGACATTGGTGTTGGAACACTGGTTGAAGTGGCTACGGATGTTGACCAACATTATTATGGTGTAGTTAGATGGATTGGCGTTATCGACGGTAAGTCACATTCATTGCAATAGATTTATGTCCTCTTCAGTGCGGTTTCCAAGGGAACTTCTTCCACGAACAACCAAACTATGGAATGAGATTCCTTGTAGTTTCCTTTGTTGTAGTGTTTCCAAGACCAACACTTATTTTATTTATTTATTTACATTGAAGTTTACAAAAGAAAAAACTTATAGCGAGCATCAGAAAACCGCACGGGTTTGTAATATATGCTAACAATGAGTTAAATCTAGGTACGTTAACTACAGAACATTAGTGCGGTTAAATATATTGTTATATTTATTTACAATCTACTAATAAATTACATTCTTACAGTTATATTACAGTTATATCTATTATAATAAATAAAAAAAATACATATATAATTTTAATTTTTATTAATGACTGTTGCTATGTACTGTCTTCATCATTATTGATTGGAACCCCTTCTTGGGTATAGGCCTCCTCCATAATTCCTTCCATTTATTTTAAGTGACTTAAAAAGTGTGATTACATTAGTGGGTGATTCATTAATTAGGCGAGGAACATTGTTAGGGTGTAGTTAGATGGGTCGGCGTAATCAACGGTAAGTCACATTCAAAGCAATAGATTTATGTCCTCTTCAGTGCGGTTTTCAAGTAACTTTCTTACACGTATAACCAAAATATGGAATTAGATTCCGTGTGCGGTGTTTCCAAGACAATACGACATAAAAATTCAAAATATCGCGCCTATTTTGAATTTTTGTAATTTTGAAAACGGATTTAAAGTCAAAGTCTTTATTCAAATAGGCTTAAACTAATCGCTTTTAAATTGTCATCATAAATATTTTATTTAAATTACTGAATCTACCTTGTCCGGAAAAACTTACTTCGTGAGAAGAACATTCAAGAAACTCAACGGCCACTCTATTGAATCAATGAGTACTTTAATACATAAAATAGTTTTATTTTTTAATGAAAATAAGCAGATGGTTACGCCCTGCCCATTACAATGCAGTGCCGCTCAGGATTCTTGAAAAACCCAAAAAATTTTGAGGGGTACTACAACTGCGTTCATCACCTTGAGACATATTATGATGTTAAGTCTCATTTGCCCAGTAATTTCACTAGCTACGGCGCCCTTCAGGCCGAAACACAGTAGTGCTAACAGATTACTGCTTCACGACAAAAAAAGGCGCCGTTGTTGCACCCATAATCTAGCCGGTTTGTAAGGTTCAAAGCTTAGATAATTTATACGTCTAGATAGAGCCTCTTGCTGCTACACTTCCGATGAAAACAGACCAGGTTTATTACGTGTGCGTGACAAGCTACGTCTTACACTCGCGATGTGGGTAAGTCTAAAAAAGTGGGAGAAAAAAGATATAAGTACCTAAAAGTAAAATATAACGTAAAGTATTAATCAATACAGACTATAATTGTTCAATCAATAATTTGTTTCTTATGTGAATGTGGAAGGTTGGCTAGCAGCTAACAATTGAGGATTCACAATTCATTATTTTTTCAAGCAAGTATCGAATCTTTTACAGATACTTACTTACTGATTTTAGTACTTATCAAAAAATGATAATAATCTTATTGAATCTTATTTTGAATTACTACTGAATTACTGGTTTGATTAGGTATAGATAGTTTGAAAGTGTCGGAACATCCATGTAAAAAATTACTGTCATGTCAAAAAAATGTAGATGTCAATAGCCCAAAACGTTCCGTTAGTGCAAGATGACTTATTTTTTAAGAAATTATAATTTTTCTATTATATTACATTCTATTATATATATTATATTATAAATTTCTTTTGACTGCCATATCTTAGCGCCTCAACAATGGTTTGTATAAACTTAAGTTTATAATTAATATAAACTTGTACTTGTACGATGCTTCCTTAATTTTTAAATTATGTGGGTCCATTCTCGCCATCCTCCTTTTTTTAAATGTTTTTTAAATGATTTAATTAGGGTCAACTAATATACGCAGATACGGCAACAGCTGGTGTTGAGTTGGAACAAGACATCAGTGGTCTGGGCGACGGCACTCGTAATGGTCACCGTCTGTTCACGTGTACGCCGGGAAGGGCGCTGTTCGTGCCGCTTGCGTTGTGCCGCAGAGACGCGCGGTTCAGAGACACACCGCCCCCAGACCGCACCGCTGTTCACAACACTGAACATTTTGACCAGGTAACCAGTACTGTTTTGACAGCGCATCAATAATAGCCAGTTATAAGTAACGTAATTAAAATTATACTATGTTATTAATCTATACTAATATATAAAGCTGCAGTGTTTGTTTGAACGCGCTAATCTCTGGTACTACTGGTCCGATTTGAATGATTCTTTCAGTGTTGGGTAGTCCATTTATCTAGGAGGGCAATAGGCTATGTTTTTTTTTCAAAATTAGGGATCCGTAATATAATTGCTATTTTGTAACACAAGGTGTAAAATCGAAAACCTATTTTTGCGTGCGCTGCAAAAACTATTGACAATAGAACAAAATGATGTACAGGCTATAATATAGGCAATATTTTATTACTTATAAAACTATCGCGTGAATTATACTTTATATGGCAAAACAACGTTTGCCGGGTCAGCTAGTTTAATATATAAATGTATAATTTAATACCTACATATATTAGAACATAATATTATGTAGTACGTTTTATATCCCTATCCCACATAATACACTTTGTCGCTTAAGACGCGTTGTTGGTTGGGTCCCGGTGATATCGTCTTCAGCGGGTTTTACTGTAGTTATAAGAGGCTTGGTAGGTGAGGTATGACACAAATGGTCTAAAGTCAAAATTAAAAATATTTTATTGACATAAAATCAAAAGATTGCTCGTGAACGTCAACCACCAAAAATACAATTCAAATACATGTTAATTACACATAAGTTTAAACATGTATATTTAAAAAATAATGCAATTCAGTATAACAATAAGCCTTAGACATAAGTCTGCGTTTAATAAAAGATTTAAATTTATTTATTGATAATTTAGATACACTTTTTGATAATTATTTGTAAAATTTATTACCATTGCATGCGAAAGAATTGTTTATTTTACAGAGCCTAGTCTAGTTGATCATATTACCAACTAACGTCAGGGTGTCGAATTTGAGTGACGGTGTGCGCACGCATCATAAGATTGACTCTTGTAATTTTTACTTAAGGCGGACCGGCTTACAGATACTACGGTTCCAATTTTTTATATTATCATAAAACTATGATACACAAAACTTATTTAATTCAATAGTTTATTAGTATTTATAAATTTTCTTCGTTGGTTTTATCTTTGTGAATTATTTTATATGTTTTTTTTTCGGAATAAACCAAAATGCGCCGAAATAAGTATAACTTCAAAAACCTTGTACATTCTCTTTTCAGCCCGACTGTCCCGTGGTGACGGGAGTGGTTCCTCCGCTCCACTCCCTGGGTGAGCTGGCTGGCAAGAACCGCGGTATCCAGGGTCACCACAACTCATGCTACCTTGACGCTACACTCTTCGCAATGTTTACGTTCACGAGTGTTTTTGATGCCCTTCTCTACCGCCCTCCGGAACCAGAAGTAACTATTATTTAACCAGTTTATATTTGATTTGGGGCAGTGCGGCAGATATTAATATCATCTTTGTGCTGCAGAAGAGGGCTATTCGCGCGATTTTTTATAACCTAGGTCCTAAAGAATCATTGAGAGCAAAATTCAAAGAAATTAACATCTTGACTGTTGCTTCTCAATATATTCTTGATAATGTTTTTTATGTTCATAAGAACATTGATGAATTTGCTAGAAACTGTGACAGTCATAATGTTAACACGAGGAACAAACATAAACTTGTTTTGTCTACTACTCGGTTAAGTCGAGCTAGTGAGTCTTTTATTGGGCGATATGCTTCGACAATATGATCCCAGAAACTGTACAAAACAAATGTGTTACGAAATTTAAAATAATTTTTAAAAAAACGTTTGTGCGGTAAAGGTTTACTATAACATAAATGACTTTCTTAATGATACCACATATTGGGAATTTAGCGACCGCCCTCAGGCTATTAAATAATAAGTTTAATTGTACAATAATACTTTGTAAACATATATTTTTGATGCAAAATTTTGATGCAAATCAAAAAGCCCGCTGAGTTTGTTGCGCCCATTCTTCTCAGGTCTGAGGCATTCGTTTTGGAATGGGTGGTAGTTTTTGACTTTCAATAAGTGATGTGACATCCTATTTTGAATAAAAATATTTGTAATATTTTTAAGTAATTAATACTTGGACTCTGAATTCTCAACCGTCTTAATCTCTCATCTAATGCTCATGAATGTTACCGGTGGGAGGCTCCTTTAGGCTAGATTAAGGGCATCACAACGGAGCCTATTTCTGCCGTGAAGCAGTAATGTGTAAACTTTACTGTGTTTTGGTCTGAAGGGCGCCGTGGCTAGAAAGCTGAAATTACTGGAAAAATGAGACTTAACATCTTATGTCTCAAGGTGTAGAGCGCAATTATTGTAGTGCTGCTCAGAATTTTTGGGCTTTTCAAGACTCCAGAGTGGCACTGCATTGTAATGGGCAGGGCGTATCAATTACCATTAGATGAAAGTCCTGCTCGTCTCGTCCCGTATTTTCATAAAAAAATATTGTTCATCTCAAAATTTTAATATTTATTTATTATGTATGTTCAAACCATAAAGACAAGTGGATATTTTGTATGCTTAATGCATTTTATGCTAGTTTAAATAGACTTACTTGCCAACTTTGCTCCTATACCAATTATCCTGTAGTTGGTATAGGAGCAAATATTATCACACGGACCTGTTAAGTGATCACTGCCAATAGATAAAGATTAATAGTAATAAAAGATAGTATAGTATCTTGCTATACCAATAGAATCACATTTTTAGATGTTTTAAGCTGTTGCACCTCGCAATTGAACCTTATTATATTCAATTTTTTTTTATATAAGAAAGGTCAAACGGGCAAGAGGCTCACTTGATGGTAAGTGGTGAGGCGCTTGTAAATCTAAACAATTCATTGTTTTTTTTTTTTAAATCAATTTGTGTACTAATCCTAGAAGTGAGGGTTATCTCTTTAAAAAAAACATAACAAAATAAATAGTTTAGGAGGTAACAAGATAAAATTACAGCGCTACCGGCCTCGTGTCTCAGCAATGTTTCGGGCGGGCTTAAAATATACCTCTCTGTTCTGCCTTATGTGTACAGGATTCCCCACACTACTCTGAAGTACAGCGAGTACTCCGCGAGGAAATCGTGAATCCGTTGCGGCGACATGGTTACGTGCGCGCCGACCGCGTCATGAAACTGCGCACTTTACTGGAGCGACTCTCTGACGTGCCCGGACTCACTTCCGAGGAAAAGGTAACGCATAGTAAAAAATGTATTTATTTATGTCACAATCATTGCTGAACAATTATATAAAAAAGTTGTTTTATAATATTGACACACTTTTACACAAATCATCCTTCCGTTCTGCATGTATGTGGTAACCCCACGTGCCACGTCCGCCCTGTAGGTAGAACGCGCGGTGGCGAAAGTCTCTCAAAGAAAAATTAAAAAAAATAAATATTTTGACTGTTCATTGTCGGTACATTTATGATAATCTAATATACGTTCACAAATCGTCAACTTTTGTGCTCTTAATGGTGATTTTTAAGCTATTGCATAGCTTCTATCGCGGGCCTTGAGCGTGGAGACCGAATCTAGAAATTCCGTAACGAAAATAACCTAACACTTACTTACTAGATCTATATAGATATTTCGCCACGGTCATTACAGTTGCCGTGGAACAGCGGTTATCACGTATGCTTTTTGTGCAGAAGGTCCCAGGTTCGAGCTTGGGGTAGGTACGTCTTGATTTTTTTTAATTTCTTTATTTTTTTATCACGTTTTTTTTTTTAATTTTCACGTATTTTTCATTATTATAACACTAGAAATAAGGGATTGCCTGTAACTAATTCTAGTAGCCTTCATAAGATACATAATAGCTTTAAGGGTAAATGTATACACTTTTATAATGAAATCCCAGCCACTGTTCAGGCTTCTTTTAATAAATTTAAATGTTTTATAAAAAAATTGCTCTTTCGTCGCTTTCTACCTAGGTACTACTCCACAGTTGAATATCTGAGTGATCGGACGGCCTGGGACTATTTATGATTATTTTATAGCAATAGAAATGACAGTTAACTATTGAATATTTTATTAAAAAGAGCGCAAGCAGCAGAAAGCTGCGAGAGATTCTTGCGCCGCTTCTTCTCTCTCAGAGCGTCTTTTGTTTCCGAAGTGGTAGTAGTATTTAGTATATGAGAAATGACATCAAAAAGAATTCTAAAGGAATCAATTCTGAGAAAATAAATGCCTTTTATGGCTAACGCAAGCGGGCCTGATGACGTCATCAATAAATCGCTTATGCGAGCATTTTTGAAAATACGGCCAATAAATATAACTTAGTCGGTTTTCGATGTTCCAATCTCAATAATAATTTTTACTGGACTAGTTGGTATTGATGTGACTGTAAATGTACATATTTATTTATTAACTACTAGCTGACCCGACAGACGTTGTTCTGTATATAATAAATAAAATAATGTTTTTGTTTGAATTTGTCAATAATATAATATAATATCATAACATCAAAAATTACTTCGTAAAATATGCACCCTGCTGTCGTAATGAAATTGTTTCACAGCAGAACTGTCAAACCGTGCGTCAATAAATTCTCTCATAGAAATTATGTATGGACACATCAAAGGAAAAACAAATTTGTTGTTTTTATTTAATTTAGCAGCATTTTCCTATTTATTCACCTTTTAAACCTTCTCTAGACTTCCACAAATAATTCAAGACCAAAATTAGATAAATCGGTCCAGCCGTTCTCGAGTTCGAGCGAGACTAACGAACAGCAATTCATTTTTATATATATAGATGTATTCAAATACTGCTACTATATGTTACAATTAAGCATATTTTAGGCGGATGTATCCAACTTTCCATTAGAGGTCACCTTGTAGAGAGCTTGGTTTCCATCCTCGATTGTGTTTCGGCCACACGGATGTAATCTACGCGCCAACATGATTGCTTTATAAGAGAAATTCAAATAAATAAATTTATTGTTATAAAAAAAGAGACCGCTTCAAAACCTGGCTACTAATCCAAATAAAATGATAATACATATTATATGGATCATACAGAAATACATTTTGTTTTATCTATTGTTCCTTTCATTAGTATTTATTATGGAAATGGTCTTCGCGTGACATTTCATTCTCAAATACGTCCGCACGCACTGCCTGTTATAGCGCAACTGTCTTTTTTAGAAGTAATCTGCCGACTAAACCGATTTAATCCTCAAACCGCGGATGGAATGATGGGCCCACAGTCCAAGGACGATAAAGGTCATATTAATACTTGGATGACATCTGCAGTCTACATGTGTACCAGTGGGAGGCACCTTTGCACCGAATGCCGGCTAGATTATGGGTACCACAACGGCGCTTATTTCTGCCGTGAAGCAGTTATGTGTAAGCATTTTTGTGTTTCGGTGTGAAGGGCGCCGTAGATAGTGAAATTACTGGGTAAATGAGACTTGACATTTTATGTCTCAAGATGACGAGCGCAGTTTTAGTGCCGCTCAGATTTTTTTTTTCAATAATTCTGAGCGCCACTGCATTGTAATGGGCAGGGCGTATCAATTACCAACTGCTGAATGTTCTGCTCATCTCCTTATTTTCATAAAAAAAAAATAGAAAAGCATGGATTACATTAAGCAAGGTGACGCTGGATTACATCCGCCAAGAAAAGACTCATTCTGCTGTATAATAATGACAAATTAAGGTCCATAATATCAAATCAAATCAAAATATTTTATTGCAAGTCACATTTTAGGATGGTTGGTACATTAATGGGTAGGCAATATGTGACGCCCTGCAAGGACACAGCAACGTTATACATAAAATAAATAAGTCTTGCATAATAAATAACTATATGCATCCCTATTTCAGGATCCTGAAGAGTTTCTGAACGGGCTTGTGGCACAACTGTTGCGTGCAGAACCTTTCCTGAAGCTCTCTTCTGGTCAGGAGTCGTATTGTTACCAACTGTTTGTGGAGAAAGACGAGCGCGTCACATTGCCCACGGTGCAGCAGCTACTGGAGCAGTCCTTCGCCACTTCGGGAGTCAAGTTGAGCGAGGTTAAGGAAAATAATGTTTATGTAAGGTTAGATTAGAAAAACAAAAGAAACGCTTCTCTATGTCTATTGTTGGAGAGAATTTGATTGGTACTTACCGGCGTAAAGAAACCTTGACCATGGCGTTCCTCACAAAAATTTGATTTTCTTGTAAAGGGCAATCCATAAGTTACGTCACACGAATTTCATGATTTTTGACCCCACCCTGCCCAAACTAAACTCCGGGCTGCTGCTGAGAAATTTCTTACGAAAAACCCAATAACTACTGTCAAAATATCAACACCCAATAATTTGTCGGCATTTAATAAAGAAAAGACATGATCCAATCACAGAGTAGAAAATATCATGAGTGAAAGCACAAATCAAAGAGTATTACGCAGACAGGCCGATATTTTTAACCTAAATGCATAAAATAACATATAATATATATTTTATAATTAGATTAGAATTACCTATCTTTATTGGATAATACATACATAACTAAAGTAAATACAAAATTGGAATGATTTTCAATGTCAGCTAAAGAAAATGCACATACAAAATAACTTCGTCTTCATGGCAAAATGAGAACATAATTTGCCCCACAGCTGCAATGAATAGGCATTTTACTATTTCTGATATTATGTCACATCTACGTTACTCATCTGTTTTGGGTCAAAGAGAGTTCAGAAAAATAGCTGATAAGGGTTGCGGGATGCATTTTTGCGAAAATTACGCACTTCAAAAATTGTATTAAAATATAATGCAAATTGATTTCTGACTTTACATAGTCAGTAGTGATATAAAAGAATGTCTGGTTCAAAGTATAGTATACCCATAAAGTTCCACCGTGTATAGTACCTACGCTTTCCTGTATCATATTATTACATATCATGGACTACTGTGATCAAATCACTTTAGGTCAAGGAAATGACACTTATGAATGTCAAAAGTTATCTTTTTATATCTACCGTCACTTTGGAAAGGGTTGAGCTTTAATGAGAAGAAGTGGCAAGAAACTCATTCTCACTCTTTTAAATCAACATTTACAGCTTCATCTTTTTACAAATCACATCAGTTACAATATTTAAAGTAATGCAACAAGAGTATACAAATTCAGTCAAATACTCAACACCTTAAGGTGGCACTTCACATAGCTATTTGTATTTGTGTATTTGTTATATTTGGCAAATAATTGCCATGTGTTGACAAAGTGGTGGCCTTATTTGCCTATTTGACAAATAAGGCCAATACCAAATACGCGTTACCGTGCGCTTGTCGGTTTTTCGAGGCACATCAAAGGGGTCAAATAGGCAAATAAACCGTCCACACAATGGCCATATTTAGAAGCGCACGCGCCGTGAACTTGTCCGGACGTGCTTTTGTGTCTGTGTTGTGAGAGAGTGAACTGGAACAACAATTGAAAAACAGTGCTTAAATTCCTGGAATTGTACCAAATTAATTCGTGTATATGGGACCCCCAGAATAAATCTTATAAAACTAAAAAAGTGTCTGTAAACACCTTGCATTGTGCTTCCAAATGTTTGTGTGTTTGTTATTTGACTGCTATGTGTGGATGGTTGTATTTGCCTTTATTTGTATGTTTGCCTGAACGTCATATATTTTGCCAAATACAACAAACACCCAATAGCGAACACAAATAGCCATGTGAAGTGCTACCATTACACGAGTAAGTTAAAAAATAATGTAAATTAATACGTAAAAACAAGAGTTATTGAGTACAGTAGATGCATCACTCCACACACACCGCAAATACAGCTATGAGCGTATACTTTGTGATTCTGTTTGTGGTATTGCTCTGCAATTGTGAAAATTTCTTTATCAGTGAAAAGGATTTCTCTGTGCACTTCACCCGCGTATCGGGATAGCAAGCGTTCACTTTCTAAAGGTATTGTCATACAAAAATGCGAACCGAAGTGGAGACGTCAAACTACAAAGTAGGAACAGCATACCGAAAGCGAAGCGTTGCGAGACGCCACTCGTGTCAAAGTTTTGTAAATAAACACAACTGTCTCGCTCTCTGCCTGACGTCGTGCATACAAAGCCAGCTAATACAACTATCTCGCTCACGCCTCGCTTCGCGCGCTCTATTGTGCTATGTCCAGCCGGACTAGTATGCGTACCACGAGTAAATTATCTCTACGCATTTTCTCGTCTTATCTCGACATGTCTATTGAAGCTAACATGGTTGCAGTTAAAGATAAAAAATAGAATGAACGTATGGTCGTTAGGTGGCTATCAGTTGTGATATGGTGGTATAAATGGCGATTGAATTCAAGTCTAACACTATGACAGTTTAATCTACACACACATTAAATACACTGATACACACACGAAGTTAAACCATTAGAATATAGAAAGAAGGAGAAAACACAGTAATTAGAGGTACAGATATTACGACACGACAGTTGCACAGTAGGTAAATTTTATAGACAAGCGACACGGGCTTCACTGCGAAAGATCGAGACACGACTTCTGTACCGGCGCGGGCGCGGGTCGTTGAACGATATTCGTTCTGCGCAGGCGCAATATTCACCGGTTACAAGCGGTGGATTTCCACTGCACAATACTTAATATTTTATGTTGAATATTATTTTGTATGTTTGTGTGTAAGTGTGTTGTAATTAATATAGTTAAGTTGCTTTGGTTATATAATTAAATGTGCATATTAATATTGTTGTTATTGTATTGTAAGAAAATATATATTATAGATAATAATAATTAGTAATCATAAATAGTAAATAGATAGTAATAACAGTTATGTGTTGTGTATGTAGGTATAGTGTACGTGTTAGTGTATGTATCGGCCACAAACGAAATCGGTGTTGCAACGTAAGAATACCATTTATTCTTATGAAACGGCAACATCGGGTTATCTAAGTAGCGAGGCCAAGTCATCGACGAGCATTTTGTCACTCGTGGTATGCATATTAGGGTAAACGAGAAATTTATAGATGTCGACAACTTTTGTCTGTCGCGTCGCGACATATATCGCATTGCGCATACTACTCCGGCTGACGTGACACGCCTTTCGGTTACACAATGAAAACGCTTCGCTACGCTTTGATTCGCTGTCTGTTTGACAATAGCTTTAGGTACTGTAGGAATTGATTTAAGGCATGTCCTGTAACATATCGACAATAAGCACCAAGCTTCTTTAATAAAACGCGAAAGAGCCCTAGCGGGAATCGTCATTTCTGACGATATATTTTTTATCGAATAATTTAAGCGAATTCTGGCTGTAACAGGCGTTTTAATTCTAACAGCACTCACCCTGATATTTTATGGTCTGCGACTGAAGATATTTTGGTATATCTATCATATTGTTGATTTGTCTCCTTATAACTGGGCCAGGTTTATAATGATAAGCTCGAGATGTGCATTAAAATTTATTGTATCGATAATAATATAACTTATTCCAACTAAGCGCCCTCGGACAACTGAACTTCGACATAAACTCTTTTCCTTGCGTGGACAGTTGCACCCCACATAATAAAATGGCTGACGCTTACGGCCTGAAAGTATTTATGCCGACATCTTAACTACTGATTATCTTAAGACCTTTAAATAATGAAAGCGAAGTTTGTCTAATTTTTAAATTTCTTGTCAACAGGTGCCCGCCGCATTTATAATTCAAATGCCTCGATTCGGGAAAAATTACAAAGTGTATCAACGAGTTCTACCCTCACCGCTGCTGGATGTGACAGATCTCATCGAGGGATGTGAGTAAGAGAGCTTCTATTATTTTATATCGACCAATACAACAATATTTAGGGGATAACGGCATAGTTATCCCGAAGAGCGTGCGTGAAGTGACTAAGAGACCCCGAAAACTGCAAACTTTTGATCGGCCGATTGTTTGGTTGAGTTCGGCTGTTATATGCGCACACTGGCCCGACTAAACAGTTAGGTTTGTGATGAGTGCGCACACTAGACAACTATCGGCCGACGGTTTTAGGGACGATTCGCTATTAGTTTTAAATCGGCTATTGATGAGTCTGGCCGACTAAACAATCGGTGGTGTGCGCGCCTAGAAGAGCGCTGTACTGATTTAACAGTCGGCCGATAGTTTGCTGACGGTTCAGTTTGAAGACAATCGTGTAGCCCATCAAACTGTTTTGTCAGCCAATACCGAATCGTTATAATGTGCGCACTCTCATACATCTTTATACTGATTAAGAAACCAACCAAACTATCGGCCCATAAAAAGTCTGCAGTTTGCGAGGTCTCTAACAGAAATTTGAAGAAGTATGCACGTATGTATGTATAGTACCTCAGAAATGAGGAGATCCATAGAAGAACCAAAGTTACCGACATAGTCCAAATGATTGCGAAACTGAAGTGGCAATGGGCAGGGCACATAGTGGTGAGAACTATGTATAGTTCCACTTCATAATAATATTGTAAGCAACATTTGTTTGTATCTCTTGATTACTGCGTTATTAGAGTTTTCTTTTCATTCTTGGAATCTAACATGGTTATGCACTTAGTACTACCTATTTTATTTCTTCCTCTAATGTAATCATCTAGTGTGTAATTGTTTTGTGTCAAAATAAAATTAAATAGTTCGACGGACAGATGGCCGTTGGGACAGTAAAGTCCTCTAATGGCGACCACGTACCGGAAGACGCAGTGTTGGTAGTCTGTCGGTCTGGTCAAGATCGCCGAAATACATTGTATGAGGGCAGTGCAGGACCGATCGTCGTGGAAATTTTTGGGGGAGGCCTTTGTCCAGTAGTAGACGTCATCCGGCTGATGATGATGCTGACGATATTTCTAGAATCTTCGCCTTACCTTGCCAGCCCAAATACAAATGACAGCACCGTTTCCAAGAGGACTATTCCAAGATGATAGCAGACTAAATCGTTTTTTAGATCACTTACCATAAGTCGTACGCTCGTTTCTCCTTGAAACGGTACACGTTGGATTCGTGTTTATTCATCCATTATTCTGAATAGGTAATTGAAGTACTTGCATCCGATGCAAATATAATGTTTATCGCTGATGAAGGCTTACTATAGTATAGTCGTCATGGTTCGTCTGGTTCTGCGCAGGCCACCTTAAATTATATAGTTTTATATGACATAAGCTAAGCAATTTTCTTTGCAGTAATAGCCATCCCGTGCAAAACAACCTCCCCCTGGTGCAAATTGTTATTGTCACTTCAAATCAAATCAAAATAACTTTATTCATGTAGGTCATAGAAATGACACTTATGAATGTCAAAAAAATATTTTTCTTATTGAATGTACCGCTACTTCGTAAAGTGTTGAGCTAATGAGAAGAAGTAGCAAGAAACTCATTGCCACTCTATTATATCAAGATTTACATTTCCATCGATTTAAAAATCATTTCAATTACAATATAATATGTAAAATGATACAATAAATAGTCAATGCCTTAAACGAGTAAGACGAAAAAGTAAATGTAAATTAATACAAAAGTTATTGAGTACAGTAGCTGCATCATCCACACACACCGTAAATAAATAAATGTATTCTGTGAGCATTTTATAAGCGATTATAAATAATATATATGAAAATTTATTGAATTAGGCGTTACTTTGCGGAAATCCATAATTATACAAATTATTTAAGTTTTCTTTAGTGTTAATTCCGCCAATATTTGTCTTTAAAACAATTCGACACGTGTTTCGCCTCTACACGAGGCATCCTCAGGACGTGTTGTCTCGCCAAAATCTGGCACGATACTCATTTTACTTACTAGTATCGTGCCAGATTTTGTGTTTTTTTCACGTGTATATATATATAAAACTGTAAAGAATCTGAAACCGAGTCTCCGGCAACAGGATCATCCTGCCACCACAAGCAGTGCCCGTTCACTAGTATGACGCATGAGCCAGCCATCGCCCCCCCTCAACTATATTTTAGGGAAGGGAACGACCCGTCTCATGTCGCCGCCACAAGCAGTGACATTTAAGCGAGCATGACGAAGCCTGTTACGAGAACTTCACCAAATAACAAAAAACAAGAATGTTCATCTACAATATATTCAACAACACTCACTAAACACCTCTACTTACAATTTGACCATTTTGCTTATATTATAATTATAAATACTATTATATTTAATTAAGGGTAATTAAAGCTCAAATCTTTTAGAGCAATTAATACCCAAGCTTTCTTATCATCTAAATAATCCTTTAAATTGTAATACGATTTTTCAATAACATTATGTTTAATATAGGCTTTGAACTTGTTGAGGGACATTTCCATTATGTTCTCAGGAAGCTTTATATAAAATCTAACGCAGTTACCGATAAATGACTTGTCGAGTTTACTAAGCCTAGAAGTGGGCATTAACAGTTTATTTTTGTTTTCATATATACCATATATATAATATATATATATATATATATATATATATATATATATATATATATATATATATATATATATATATATATATATATATACCTTTTGAAATTTATTGCCATTTTTATGAACATATAAGAAATTTTCATATATATGTATATTGGTTAGAAATAAATCTTTAAATTTAAATCTAAGCTACTCTTCTGGTCCCATACCATAAATTGCCCGAACAGCTCTTTTCTGCAGCACAAAAACAGAATCAATATCAGCAGCATTACCCCATAATAATATACCATAGGACATAATGCAGTAAAAGTAACTAAAATAAACCAATCTTGCAGTTTCAATGTCTGTTAAGGAACGAATCTTTTTACTGCGTATGCAGCAGAACTTAGTCTACTCGATAAGTTTTCTATATGAGGGCCTCATTGGAGTTTGGCATCTAGCGTTATTCCAAGAAAAACAGCGGTATCAATTTTATCTAATTTCTCGTTTTTAAGCTGTACATCGATTGACACTTGTTTAAAATTCCTATCCTTTCTATGGTAAATAAATATATTTCTAGTAGCAGTTTCCGCCCGCCTCGCTGGGCGAATTTTGAAAGGAAATAAATTAAATAATAACCCTCTTATTCATAATAGTTTACTAACTTAAAGCATTGCTAATTCTCACTCTGTCTTCTTCTAATGACCTAAGTCAAAATGAGAAAAAAACACTCCTTAGCGGCTGTTTAAAGTTAGCGGACCATTATGAATAAGGGGGTAAAAGAATAAGTAGCCATAAACCATATAGGATAAATTTCGCATCGAATGGTGGTAGTTTCATGTCGATATGATCAGTGGTTTAGGCGTGAAAGAGCCTCAAAGTCCATTTTCATTATATTTATATTCCGTCGGTCAGTGCCCCGGCAGTGCAGCGTGTGCGGCGGCCTCGCGCGGTGGGAGTGTCGCGCATGCGCAGACGGCGCCGCGCTCGAGTCGGGCGCGCTGTGTGCGTCCTGCCTGCGGGTAGCGCACGCAACGCGACCCACGCACCAGGTACGTATGTCTTATACTTATATCATTTATACGAAAGAGCCTCTTGCTGCTACACAACCGATGAAAACGAGCCAGGTTTATTCATTTAGTGTGTGCGACACGAGTAACACAGTAATACGAGCGCGCTGAGGTCAGAAAGAGGATGTTGTGACAAGGACTGACAAAGGAATGCTGAAATGGTTTGGACACGTGGAGCGAATGAGTGAAGAAAAAATGACTTATCAAATATATGAGGCAAGTGTGTGTGGGCAAGTCGGTCGCGGGAGATCTCGTAGAACATTCGCCGACCAAATTGGGGACGTTTTGAGAAAAGGAATGGTCCGGAGCACCCGCAACCGGCGAGCATGTATGAAAAGAGTAATGAATGTAGAGGAAGCGCGTGAGGTTTGTAAGGATAGAAGCAAGTGGCATTCTATTGTCTCTGCCTACCCCGACGGGAACAAGGTGTGTGTGTGTGATAAGCTACATTTTGTACACTCGCGATTTGTATGTTACTTTGTGTTATTGTGCGTGCATTGCTCCAAATAGAATAACTGTCAACCACAATTTTTTTCGACGTTTTCACAGCTGTCACAGTCTATCTAGACGTATAAATGATCTAAGGTTTTATGTAAGAGGGGGCAAACGAGCAAAGCGTTTATATTATAATATATATGCAATATTTAGAGTCTAAATAATATACCTACACTAGATTCCAAGATAATTAGTTCTTTTATTCTATAATAGAACTTCTATTGAACACTCGACCAGTAAGTTTTTCGTTACGCGATATACTAAATACCTAAAGTAGGCAATTCCGATAATGCTTACTTAAGGCTAGTAGAATACGTTCAATTTATAATACAATTACTATGTATATCGTTCTTACCATATGTAAGAACGATATACATAGTAATTGTATATTTTTACCATCGCAATTTGACATCTTTAACACATCCGGGGTAGGCAAGCTTATGACACTTCGAAATGACAACTGCAGCTGTCACGGAATAAACCAACGAAAGAAATTATACCTACATTATGATTTATGAGTAATTATTATGACGTCTAGGGTCAACCTTATTGCGCTCCCATAAGAGTGTTGACATCGCACATGCCGTGATTCATGATTGTGAGATATAAAATATGACATTTCCGGAAATAAAAATATATTGTTCACTAATCAACAATGACAGCGCCATTTTTTTAGTTGGTGTGTTTTCGTCATTCGTGTACTTATACGGGCGTGAATAATTAAGCTTATTACGTTATTAAGTGTTTTTGAAGTCGGTTGTTTTTTTGTAATTTTTTTTATATAATTGTGTAATTTCCGCTGAGTTTTGTGTATAATCAATTCGCACTCAATAAAAATCTCAACATTTGGACAATTATGGAATTCCGCAGAACAACGCCTTGTTTAATAAATTGTCTTATGTTGTATTTGTTCCCAGGCAACACCACTGAAGATCTGTGAAGAATATTCAAACATTCTGGAGTCGTGTCCGGTGCCGAGGGTGTACATGGAGCTGTTTGCAGTGCTCTGTATCGAGACCAGTCACTACGTGGCGTTTGTGAAGACCGGCGTGGCCCATGATGCTCCCTGGTGCTTCTTCGATTCAATGGCTGATAGGAAAGGTAATTTTTTTCTTCATCAATAAACAAGATTGAGTTTCACTTAACGCAGGGACGTGCATTGGTTTTCCAGCGCGGTAGGCACTTGAAGTCCAACTAGTCGTATTTGCGATTAAAATTAAAAAATTTAGTTCCTGTTATAAGGATAAACAAAAGTTCACTTACCAACATTTTTCTGCCGTTCTGTCAGATTGATCGTGTTTTTTAGCAAGATTTGTCAAATTATGCAAGTTTTCGTTGTAGAAAATAAACAGCAGGGAAAGAAATTGGAACGGCGGCATCGCTGGCCAAGTGTATTTTTCGTAATACTTGGTATTGAAATATCTAATAATTTTACCTTTTTATCGAGTTAAACTAATATTTTTGCATTGGTCTATAAAGAGAAACAATTTTTATTTTATCTACGAACGAAAATTGTGCAAAAGGATACATACCTAATTTATGTAAACAAAACGTATTTTCGCCACAATCCCGACACTGGAATTCCTCCATTATATTTTAATTCCTTACTAGTTACCAATTTTAAACACAAAACACACAGCAACTTCTTTTTCCAATATAAACACTAACTATAATTAACAATAAACAAATCAACACAAAACAAATAACTAATGTAATAAGCTTAATTATTCACGCCCGTATAAGTACACGAATGACGTAAACACAACAACTAAAAACATGGCGCTGTCATTGTTGATTAGTGAACAATATATTTTTATTTCCGGAAATGTCATATTTTATATCTCACAATCATGAATCACGTCATGTGCGATGTCAACACTCTTATGGGAGCGCAATAAGGTTGAAACTCTGACACTAAGCGAACGAGACACGTCATAATAATTACTCATAAATCTTTATGTAGGTATAATTTCTTTCGTTGGTTTAATCCGTGACAGCTCGGTTGTCATTTCGAAGTGTCATAAGCTTGCCTACCCCGGATGTGTCGTATTACCTTGACAAATAAATTTTGTTAAATAAATTTAACGTATTCTACTAGGCTTGAGTAAGCATTATGGGAACTGCTTACTGTGAGTATTTAGTATATCGCGTAACGAAAAACTTACTGGTTGGGTGTTCAATAGAAGTTCGATTATAGAATAAAAGAACTAAATTTATCTTGGAATCTAGTGTAGGTATATTAATTAGACTCTAAATATGGTAGCAAGGCTATGCCTATTGGCATATATGGAATGCACGCCCCTGACTTAACGATAGGTTATCACGTCTAGTGGGTACCACAACGGCACCTATTTCTGCCGTGAAGAAGTAATGTGTAAACATACAAAAAAAAAAAAAATTACTGTGTTTCGGTCTGAAGGGTGCCGTAGCAGGTGAAATTACTGGGCAAATGAGACTTAACGTCTCATGCCTCAAGGTGACGCCGCTCAGAATTTTTGGGTTTTTCATGAATCCTGAGCGGCACTGCATTCTAATGTGCAGGGCGTATCAATTACCATCAGCTGAACGTCCTGATCGGCTCGTCCCTTATTTTCATAAAAAAACACATTTGTAATATACTATTAATTGTTTTCCAAGTGTTAAATTAACACAATTGGACGAAGCAATGAACTAGTCTCAAATAAACACTGAAAACTGTGAGTAGGTACCTAATGGACGTGAGCGTACGATCGCCGCTGGGAACATTGAATATTATTGCAGCACTACTGAAAGGGATGGGAATGGTTAATGAATAGATAAGTCAGGGTAAAAACTACCATTCACAATTAATCTAAACATTTTAAAATAAAAAGTGACTTCCACCGACATTTCTGCATCCGTGCAGAATGGGATGTCGCTATGCCAACTTAATGGCTGACAGGCAGTATTGAGATAAAACCTTTAGTTGGGAACGCAACGGGCAACTACTAGTAGTCTATAAATTGTAATAACATTAATCTCAGTTGTTAGTATCGACTCCGCAGGTGAACGCAACGGTTACAACATCCCCGAAATCGTGAGCATTGCGGAGCTGGGCGCCTGGCTCACCGAGCACGCGGCGCTCGACCGCTCGCTGCCCGCGTCCGCCAAGCGGCTCTTGTCCGATGCGTACATGTGCTTCTACCGCAGTGCGGATGTCGCCATGTACAGGTAACGACTGGGCCACGTGTTGATTGATCGAATTGATTGAATAGCCCTTATCGCCAGCTCCAGGTAAACAAAATGTGTAGACAATCTGTTACGTTTTTAAAGTGATAACCCTAGGATTAATACACAAATAAAATTTGAAAACAAAATTTTATGAACGATGCGGGGCTCGAACCTATGACCTCTCGCGTTCCGTGCGAGTGCTCCGATGGCACATCGGTCATGTGTTAAGCCACTTTTTGTTGCGACTATAATAGCATTGAGGGATATTCCCATAAATATTATTTGTCACAACTCACATCACTGTTTCTTACATTTCTTTTGTTATGTAAATTGGAGATTATCACTATAATTATAAACACTTCAGCATACATTTGTATAGCAGTATTGTAAAATCAAACCGCGGCGATCTGGCAATGCCGCGCATGACGCATCTATATCTAAGGCCAACGAGACAAGATAAAGAATGTAAACAAAGGGACGGTTATCGTGTTACATTGCGATTATTATCTCTGTCTCTATCACTTGTACGCAGTAATGGCGTTAGATGGTCGACGATAGCTGTTGGTGCGTGTTTCGTGCTACAGGAAAGCAGTCGGCACCGCAGTTGCCAACATTTGGTCCGCCATTATGTGCAAGTTCATTCCTATTTATATTGCGTTCGAAGTTATACATATTTTTTCGTTTCCATATTTAATGGGTATTTTTGTTATTATTAATCTGTTACTGTTCCTGTTGATTTTTACTGTTATTGTAAGTAGTTGTTGATTTTAATTATGGTCTAAGCAACCTTTAAATTCGATTCGATATAAACGTTTTGCACCCCTGAAACTTTGTTTGCATTAATTATCTAGTGTCATTGGCCTTACTTTACTATACGTATAGTGAAGCGGGGCGGCGGTGCAGTTGCACATGTGCCCTTAGAGTAGCGTGCATACTAGACATATTATTGGAACATGTTTAATGTTTTATGTACAGTATTATAATATAGATGTACCAATTATAATATCATCATAGATCAGCTGTAAATGAAAACATTTATTTATACCTACCTATTTACTATATACAAATTTATTGGAACTGAAATATTGAAACCACATTGTTTTGCTGTTTATCAATATTGGAATTATGATTTTTAATTTGAACCTTTGTGTAATATGATATATTATTATCTAATTTTCTAATCTGTATAATCAATTAAAAACATTAATGTTGTACTTAGTTGTTATATATTTAATTTATTTATTAGTTAATAGTTTTGCTACACGCTAATTTCCATTTGTTTATTATTATTAGTATTTTTATTGTTTAAAAGTTGTATAACTATCTCACCACACATAGAGACACTAAAATGTACTGGGATTAGTCTTAGAATAAAAATAAATGGTATGTAAATAATATTCATATTCTTTCTTTAACTAAACAATAATAATTAAAGCTACATAATTGGTTGGTGGAATGAGATTACAAAGTTTTTTTTTTCACAAAATCTTTACAGTTCATCACGATCATTATTGTTACAACTACATTTAAATGCCGGTTGCGGTACATGCGTCATTCCTTCTTTCACCACAACATTGCCTTCAATTCTTTTACTCCATTCCTGAAAATTGTAAAATCACATGTAAAAATAGGAATTTTTACAACCATATCAACCTTAATATATGACATGATGGCAAATATTACTCATATAGTGTGACATGGATAAAAAAATCATTTTATTTTAATAATGCAATACTAAGAATAAATATACTGTAATCAATAATTATTACCTATGTCTTCATTATTATAGATACCTTTTATTATTATGTTTGTATATTTTATTCAAAAGAGAGCAAAACAAAGAATGCTGAGAGAGTTTCTTGCGCCGCTTCTTCTCTCTCAGAGGCGCCATTTGTTTCCGAAGCGGTGGTGTTGTTAGAAATGACAACAAAAATTATGCTAAAGGAATCAATTTTGAGAAAATAAATGCCTTTTTATTAACTTACTGAAAACAACACAGCATGGTAACAGATAATATGTTGTGGCAGCAAGTTTTCATTGGCAAAATTCTGTCCATTCTTTGCTATCTTATGAGCCTCACTGTCATGTCCTCTGGCCCATTTTATTTGTTCAGTCAAATCAGAAAGGTTCCGAGATACCGGTATGTAATGCTCCCAGGGTTTTAACTGCCCATAAAAGTGCTCGTAATATGGAGAATCCTGTTTGAGCACTAAACCTCCTCCAACTAAAAGATATGGCAGCCGGTATGCAGCTACAGTTCCGTCAATATTTATTTGGTACTTGTACTGGAACAAACAACATAATATCATAATAAATCACATCATAGGGATCCATAAATACTTTCAGATGTGCTATTAAAACACAAATTTGTGGCCTCTGTGATGGGTAGTGGTGAAGCAACCGCCCATGGACATCCACAACATCAGGGGTCGTCTAGGAATATGTTGCCGGTCTTTAAGGTGCGACTAGGAGTATGCTCTATCTTTTAAGGTCCCTAAATCGTCTCGGTTTGGGAAAACAGCAGCTGGCAATTGATAAGTGAAAAAGAAATTTCTTGCAAAACAGTTGTTGTAGCATTTTGAGTCAAAATTTTTGATGTGCGATGGTGGAATTCGGCTGCTGGCATTCTGAGCACTCACCGTAATAATTGCGAGAGAAGATGCAAAGAGAACCCACATCTCTACGCAACGATCGCCGAAGATTCGAGCCTGCTCTCCGTATGGCCAAAGGTGGTGCCCTCTCCCAAAAGTGAGTACTCGTATTAGTATTTTGCGCCACATATAGTTGTAGGTCGTTACGGAACTGAATGTCGCTTGATTTATCATCGCAGAGAATGACGATACAGGCTGTGGCAGTTAGAGTACTGATCTCGAATAGAGGGGATAAGACTTAATAGAGAATGCACAATTTTGGGTCTTCTTAGGGTTAAATTGGACTAAATTCTGCCGACTGGCTCCATGCCAAGGCAGTGTGTCTTATTTTCAGTGTTATTTAAAACGCAACATAATATTGTGTATACTATATGCCCAAGCCATGTATGCTATTAAACACCAATGTGTGTTAAATGAGTCTAAAAAACTACGCGTGTGTAATTCAATGCCATATTATAACTGTGTTGACAAAGTCATAAAAGTACTGATGTAGGAAACTGCATTCTAAATAATTCATTATACTCACATTGAAAAATTTGAAAAAGGATATATTTGGTATCTTTGGGCCATATTCTTTTTCTTTATCGCGAAAGAAAAAGAAATTCGTTAGCGATGCATTAATTAGGTCTGGATTGGCCCGAGCAATGTCAATCAATTTCAACCGTTCAATCCGCGAATCTCTTCCTCGCCAAAATGCTCGTGCATCCCTCTCTTTCCATTTCCGTTCTATATTTCCTTGTATTGACAATGTGTCTAGTGTCACTCTACAGAATAACAAAAAAACAAACGACTTCAAAAACACTATTCCAAAACAATAGATATAGACTAAAACGTATGAAAATAATTGCTTAATTTTATACCATCTAATTAATTAATTCAATTCTAGTAACTATTATTGTTATTTTTGGAGTCGGTTTCAGCCAAGGTAGGTTTGTAAGGACATACATAGTTCTAGGTGAGATGTGCTTGAGTCGCACGCGCGACGTGAGGAGGCGAGAATGTGGCAGCGGCGATACTTTATTGAAGTTGGTTAACAAAAAGGTTTTAATGGGCTATTTTCCGCAACTTGACGTTTTTTTGTACGCCAATTTTGCGTAGAAACACCATGAGGTCAAGAATCTTCCTAAGGTCCACTTAGAATATACTAGGGTATAGCTTAGAATATATAGGGTACCTGACAGCCTGATAATGTGTGTTTTGTCAATGTGTACATTAGCTTGTCGTTAAATATCAAAAAATACTGAGGTGGTTATACAACCAAGTGTGGCTGACTGTTTACGACTTGTCAATCAAAATAGGTTACAGTAACAATAGATTCACTTTCCTTAATATTATATTAAATTATTCTGTCTCACACACTTTGTTTGTCTATATGTTAGTATATTGTAAATCTAGGAGCCCATGTAAGTGTAGTTGGTCAATTTTACACATAACATTTGAATATCTTCTCAGGTGTGTAGGTTTCCTCACAAATGTCACTAAACCCAGGCTGTTACATTGTAAGAAATGAAGTCGGTTGACAATCTACCATTTACTTATAATATCACAGCTTTGACAATATACTTACAGCTTATAGATAGTATCAATAATTTCTTTATTGCAACAAATAATAGGTATTACCAGTGACATTTATATTTTCCTTCTTTCTTGTGTGTTCTGTGTTCAACTGATTTCAAAAGCCAACAATAATATTTTCAATTTTTAAATTTTATTTCACATACTTGACTGTAAATGGTTTTTGCAGAAGGTATTCAAATAATTTAAACTACACTTACCTTCCCATATTCTCTAATGTCGATTCTGTAATGTCATATGTAGGCATAACAATATCAAAAGTGTCATCAGTGCCGCACCAAGAAAATATTGGTAAGGGTTCCATTATTTTTTTGACCAGAGGCCAATCCCCCAAATTAGCCACCAGTTCCAGATCTGGTAGTCTAACTTTTCTAGCCATTGACAAGAGTATATTGTCTACAAACATATTGAATCCAACATGTTTCCCATAGCATTCTCTATATAACTTATTATTTTTAACTACATAATGACAAAAACTTGTACTTTCCGGATTATGATACTTCTCTATTATCTTTTCTACAAGAGGTTTCATCCTCACCTTTCCAAAGGGCTTAAGATCTTTATCAATTTGTTCGTAAGATAGTGGACATTCATAGTTTTTCAGCCATGTTTGAAAATCTCGTTCAGGACAAACACATTGGTCCGGAAGAATAGGGCCTAAAATATGATATAGTTTAACAACATACATTCATTTATAATACGGAAAATGGTCAGTAGAGGCTTTGCAAGTTCTTATGAATATGTTGAACACTTGCTGCACTGCACAATCTTGTTAAGAACTACATAATGTGCCCCTACTAATCAGAGACAGGCAGTTTTGTTGCTCACTGAAAATATTTGTTCAATAACATATAATTGATATTTGATCATTTCAATAAAATACTTTTTTTAGGGTTGCAAAATGCAAACATATTATTATGTTAATTATGTTTAAAACAAATAATTCAGTTTGAGATTAAATGTGTGTTCTCCCTCTTGTGAATGTTGTAGTTATGGTAGAAAAATTGTTAAGAACAGATACAGGCACAGCAATAATAAAGTATATTACAGGGTATTTAAACAAACTTGGTAATGCAATTATAGAAAATAATAATTTTATTTTTTTCTACTAAACATACCTTTCAATTTTATTGGAGAGTTTCTAATAGGCTTACTGTTGTAGTATATATTAATATACATCATATCACAAGTTTCATACACTTTGTATCGAACAATAAATGATCCATCCTTCCTATCCAACACATTCGTCCATATCCGGCAATGAGCACTATTCATTGAGTTTCCTTTTATTTCAACTGCTATACTGCGACCAATCTCAGGCTTATAACTAAAGTACAAGAGCGGTTTAATTTTAGAATAGAATCAACATTTAACAATTAAGTAAATATTTTAAAAACATATCTGTTATTATACTTACGTTTCCTCATTAATTGAAGTTATATTAATAAAGAAGTACCTAGCCGGCATAACAATCTTTTGAGGTTGTAAGCCCGGCCCGTAAAAGAGTATATCATCAGAACCATGGATAATCGTCTGAATTCCGAATAAAATGATAATAAACTTAATAAGCATCTCGTTTTAATTTAAGTGTACTCCACTACTGTACTACAAGACACATTTATAAATGATATATCCCATGGATAACTGACTGGTGTTACAATTTACAGGTTGAGTAAACACATTCTTTATTTCTTTGTTACTGTTTAGTTAAGTGTTTTCATAATTCTATTATGACGAGGTATGTACTACATAGGTATAGTAGGTAAGTCTAAGTAATAAGATTTAGTTAAAAGAGTTTATTACTAGGTATTAGAATAACTGTTTCAAGTTTAACTTAGTCGGAATGTACTCTGAAATGTTTTTTTTTAAACAATCACTTACACATACACACTGAAATTGTTATGACTTATGAACTGTCCTTATGAATGTCAACTATCACTGACACTTTTTCTGTCATTGCACACAATAGATCGTAGAATATTGACACTATAGAAGTAGTCCCCGCGTGCAATTTCATAAAATCACTAAGCCTATTTAAATTTTGCCCTATGCTTCCCCGGGGGGTAAAAAGAATAGGTGAGTCCCAGACCCAAGGTAAGAGCGACTAAGGTGGGAGAGTCACGCTGCCGTCTTATGATGTCAGTACAAGCAGCCCAGACTCGTCCGGGTTACTTACCACACTCGCACAAAATACCAGCGTGAAATAGCAGCCTAGTGCCCGCTATGTTTCGGATAGGTTAGTGTCGAGGACCAGAGGCCAAGATTCGACTTGCAAGTTGTAAACAGGAAGCGACGCTCCTCCCCCTCCTAATACATACAAATCAAAATTGGGCACAAATTATTGGGCTTTCGGGTTCTCTAGAGGCTGGTATATTGTAAGTCTATGATTGAGACCCAATTGTAAGCTATAAAACAAATGTATGTAAAATATTAATTTCTCATGTAAGTGACAATAGGTCTTAATGAGAATAAAGTTATTTAAACCTAAACAACAAAATATCATAAATCTGCTATTTTTCAAAAATCGTACTGTTATGTAGAGCATGGGGGCATGGTATGATCTGAGCATTTAGACAGTCATCTTCACTTTTTATACAATATTTTTCACAAAACATCTAAAAATTATTAAAACAAATAACATTGATTTTTTATCACTTATTATTTTCGTATATCGTGCATACGCCTGCTTCTATTTCATGATTTAATCACTTTTTAGGTAGTTGCCTAGGTTTTGTTCTAGATTGTAAAGTTTGGAAGGGACACGAATCGTAATAACAATAATTTATTTATGGTACTTGGGAATTTAGTTTGATGTTATATTTAAGGTAAAGGTAGGTAAATAGATACTTAATTTATATTAAGCAATATTATTTACATACAGAAGTATGTAAATAACGATATATTAATGAATTGCATCTTATTTCTGGATGGATTTCCTTGTCCTTGGTTTACAGGTCACAAAAAAACTATTGAAGTAGGAATGTATAGCCTCTTTGGTACATTCATACATTGCTCTCAAGTCGTAGACTGATTATCAGTCAGTCAGTTTACTCAGGGTATGTTCCGATATGCACTGCGACCACTGTACAGCTCAAGAAAGTTAGCCCCCCAGATTTTTATTTTTTTTATTACATCGTTAGTTCGCTATTTGTTCTTGATTGTTCTCTATAAACATTTGTTTGTTCTCGATTTTTTTTTAAATTTGCAATTCATTAAAATTGGGTAGGTTAGGTTATGTTAGAACAGTTAAAACAACGCACAAGCCGAGCGTAGCGTGCCGCGGCAGCGGCCGGCAAGTGCCAGAACCAAATAGTAGGCGTTTCCCCCCATTTTTAATTAATTGTTTTTAAATAAACAACAAAAGAACAAACAATTATTTATAGCGAACAATTAAGAACAAACTACGAACTAACGATATGCGATATTGAAAATTCAAAAATAGAAAAAAAAAATTTTTTGGGGGGCGTAGAGAGGGCTCTGTTTTCCCTATATATTATTATACTCTTTGGTTACTATTTAAAACGGAACGCAATCCCGTATATTGTAAGCCGCATTTTTTGACGCAGCTTTAAAATGAGCGTAATAAAGTTTTCTAGTTCACTAAAAAATCTTTTGTTGGAGTACTGTCCAATTAAAAATATTTGGGATTAAACTGTAGGTATTGTTTATAAAACGTTAGGCACTCGAGTGGTTTTGACTGATCACGTGATCAAAGTACTGCGAGTACCTTACCTCGAAAACGCCAGTGCTCACAGTAGAATATGGAGGCGATTTATGACGTCATATATTTCCGTTGTACTGCGGCAGTATACTGGCAGTCCATAGAAGAACGAATTTTTCTACAGTGATAGCACTGTGCAGTGCTCGCAGTGCATATCGGAACATACCCTCAGTCTACGTCTCAAGTTTACCAGATCCTAAGAAAAAAAAATCTGTCAAGTGTCAACTGTCAGCTAAGAACTACTGATTGTAGTAAACACTAAACTTTAGGTACCTATTGATACCATACGATGAATATTGAATACTTAACTTTAAATTTATTATATACCCTATAACTATTACATTGAAAATAAATATCAAGTATTATAGCAACAATGGCTTCATCAAATATTAAAAAACTCTGCAATGCATTTAATAAAATGAAGTAAGTACTTGTATGTAATTGTAATAATTTCGCCTACACTGTTGTTCTACTGTGTATTTTTTAAACCCTTTCAGGTTAGATAATATAATTGTTCGGTCTTACTATCAACCCCCACGATACCGTCCTCCCTATTGGTTTCTCCCTAAAGAAAGAGTGGTAAGTAAATATTAGAAAATGTTGAATATACAAAATTGTCTATCATTATGACATACAGACAGACCATTTAAGGTTATAACTGATAACACAACTATTATAAATATTTAATGTAAGTAACAAACTATTTATTTTATGATATATTTTGATTATATGATTTTTTTTATGTTATTCCCTCAAAGCAAAATAATAAAGCTAATATTATGATTATCCAGTTTATACTTGATTAGTAGCAAAATAATCCCACTAAATTCGTAACTAGTTAATTGAATAGACAATAATTATTGTATGATTCTGTTAACATAATACATTACACCACCTTTACAGATAAGTGAAGATATGTTGACACAAGAAAATAGAGATTTTATTGAAGAGGTAAGGCAAGACAAACAAAATTTGCAAAAAGCAATGGAATCTCCCTTGTCTAAAGTGGAATCAGCACAAATAACTCAATGGACACCATTTACGAGAAGGGTGGGGTTGATTGCTCGTAAAATAGGAAACTATCCTTTATGGTCTAAGGATGGCAAAAAGTTTCAAACTACTTTAGTACAGGTAAGAGTAACATATATTATTAGAAATTAGTAATATTATTAGAACTATTCGTACTACACTACAAATTACAACATAATTCTCATAAGGACTAGGAAATGTTACATAATTGTAGCCTAGCTATTATAAAAAATATATGTTCTTTACTCATTTGTGTGCTGACAAATAATGGAGTATGGTACACTTAAGCCTGAGCTTCATATGGAGGCTTTAACCTTTCCGCATCGAACGTGCCCGCGGGCACTGGTAATTCAAAAAACAATGAGAGCGGCTGTGCCCCGAGGCACTCTTTTACCTCACCCAGTTTTCACCCTTATTATTTGCCTACGCAGTTATGAACGAGTGAAGTGAGTCCCATACACATTTCGATCTGTTACGATTCAAGGCCACCAATATTCAACGTCTAGCTTTACGGACATAGCACTTTTGTGTTCACTTGCTCCCGGGCGGCGCAGGGAGCGGTCGTTATCAAGACTTTGCAAGAAGATTGTTCTTTGTGGAGATTTTGGCTTTATTTTATAATGAACATATAATGTTCATTACAAAAACATAAAAGGAAATAAATAAAACAAGTAATTAACAATAATAACAATATTTATTTTAAAATATACCTATTTTTACACTTATTGTCAAATGAAAAAACTGTGTGAAATAAAAAAGAAAGACAACATGAATAATATGGTCTTATAGCTTGTTTCAATAGCTTTCAGTGACATTCACTCAAATCACCCTAGTTATAAGAATTTTATAACTACACGTAAAATAATACGCACGGGGAAAACGCTGCGCGAGCGCCGAACGCTTGCCGATGTAAGGTGTACATCGAGCGTCGGAGCGCGCCGATCCGGAAAGGTTAATGTGGATGGGGAGGATACAACACTAGATTTCCATATGAAATGTGGACTAAGGAAGTAGTGGTTTGATATCTCAGAGACCAAGAGAGGAGCAGGGAAAGACTTAGAAGGAGGAGGAAGACCTTCCTAAGGGCTGGAGGAGGCATATATCCTTCATGGATATTGTGACACATTATTTGTTAGTGACTTTTCAAGTTAGTGAGTGAATAAGATATATTGTACACTATAAAACTGAAACAATATCCCTGAAAACAACTGTTACTGTTATATTATAAAATAAATATACTATAGTAAATGATAATCTCAAGATCATCAAAAATAGATGTAATAAAAATAAATATATAAGATATTTTTACAAATAAAAGCAGTTCAGATACTTGTTTGATGTGTCATAAAAGTATAGTATTGAAATAATACAGTATTGCTTGCCATTTTATGACAAAGCATACGAAAACACTTTTCGTGAAGGATATTGGGGTTTTTATAAATATCTTTGTAAAAAACAACAAAATGTAATGTTGATGACATTATCACAAGATGTAGCGGTAACTAAAGCATCTCTTCTTCTTCTTCATACGGGCGCTTTCCGCAACTCGACGTCCATATTTTGCGTGCGAGGGTGGTAGAGGCTACTCCAACCAGCCAAGCTCCTCCAAGAAGTCACCCAACCTCTTAACGTCGCGGAAGACTTCCCGAAGAGCGCCTGGTGACCCCAGGTGCTTCGCCCTGTAGATTGCCACCTCACTGCATTCCAGCAGAACGTGAGCGGCTGTTTCCTCTGCCCCCAGGCAACCTCTGCATAGAGGGCTGTCCGTGACACCTAAATTAAAGAGATGCCTGTTAAAATTGCCGTGACCTGTGGCCGCACATAATATTAATCTTAGTCGACACCGATTAAGTTGTAAGATTTCCCTGGTAAAACGAAAGTCGATGCAAGGTAAAGCTGCTTTGGCTTGCCTGCACTCCTCAAGGCTATCCCAGTATTGTTGATGTAGTGTTTTTATCTTTTGATTTAAGTGGTTCCTGAACCAACTATGTGGCAGAGGCAGGAAAGGCTCTGGTCCAACCAGAACCCCTTCTAGCTAGTTGGTCTGCCGCCTCGTTGCCCCTGACCCCACTGTGACCTTTGATCCACTGAAGTGTTAGGTTGTTGTTTTTACCAGCCACCTTATTTAATGCTGAGTGGCATTCAAGTAATAGGCTGGAATTGATTATCTTACCTTGAAGGGATTGTAATACCGATTTGCTATCAGAGAGTATTCTAATGGAGTGATCTTGAACCTCTCTGATAAGATAGATAAGATAGCGTTGGCAGCTAGCAAAATCCCCATGCATTCAGCCTGGTATACAGTGTTAAGCTTACCCAAGGGCTCGGATATGCTGATATTTAGATCTTCCGAGGAGACTCCCGTACCCGTGCCTGAATACGTCTTCGAACCATCTGTGTAGAGGTCGAGCTCATAATGTGTAAGGACACTGTCGTTCCTTTCCTCGAGCTATATTCTGTATTTTTTGTCAAAAATGAAGGTCCGCTCTATTTTATCACTAGCTGCTTCCACAAGTGACATAGCTGACCATGCTTCTGAAAGTATGCTAAGATGTCTTACATTGTCAATTCTCTGTGTTTTCAGATGTTTTAATCTTAGCGCAGCCATTGCCGCTTCTTGATATATGAATAAGTGTAGCGGAGGGATGCTCAGGGCTATTTCTAAGGCGGCGGTAGGAGTTGTTCTCATGCATCCCGTCACCGCACAGCATGCTTGCCTTTGAAATTTTTGTTATTTGGCGATGCAAGTTGTAAGTCTGGTCCTGGTCCACCACACTACACAGCCATAAGCGAGCATTGGTCTCACCACTGCTGTGTAAAGCCATAAGGTGGGCTTTGGTTGGAGACCCCATCTCTTGCCAATCATCTTGCGGCATTGCCATAAGGTGATACTCGCGGAGTTGATTTTGTTTTCAAGGTGGCTGCTCCAGTTCAGTTTGCTGTCTAGAATCACACCTAGGTATTTAACCTCTTTTGATAACTGAAGTCTTGTATTGAAGATAGTGGTCAGTTTGTGGTTCCCGACCAATCTTTTGTTAGAGAAGAGTACTACCTGTGTTTTCTGTGGGTTTACAGAGAGCTCATGGTCTTTACACTATTCCTCGACAAGTCGAAGAGCTGCTTGTAACCTATCACATACCATGCTGGCATTATTGCCTGTGTTTAAAATGGTGATGTCATCGGCATACCCTATTGTGTAAAAGTATTGGTTGTTCAGTTTGGAGATCAGGTCGTTCACTACTAAGTTCCACAGAAGCGGAGAGAGAACACCTTCCTGCGGACAGCCGCGGGCTACAAGGGCGCCTTTCGTGTCTTCCCCTGTTACCCTTATAATTCTATTGCTTAACATATTAATTATCCAGTCAATAAGCAGGGTCTGTACTCCGTGTCTGCGAAGTGCTATGTTGATACTGGTGAAGTTGGTCTTGTCAAAGGCTTCCTCTATATCTATGAAGCAACCTAGACAGACTAATTTATTTTGTAAGGCATGTTCAATTTTTCCTACTACCTGGTGAAGAGCATATTCCGTTGATCTGCCTTAGAAGTAGGAATGCTGATGCCTGTGTATGGGTGTGTTGCGTAACGCATTATCTCTCAGGTGTCTGTCGCATATTCTCTCTAAAGTCTTGAGGAGAAAAGACGACAGACTGATAGGTCTAAACGATTTAGGATTAGTGTAATTACTCTTACCTTGCTTGGGTATGAAGATGACCCTTACTTCCCGCCAGGCAAGTGTATTTGAAGGCCAGACAGGCCTGATAGATATATGTCAGTATGAACATCAACTTATCTCCTCCCCACTGTAGCAGTGCAGGAAAGACGCCATCTGTGCCCGCTGACTTGAAAGGCTGGAAGCTGTCCACCGCCCATTTCACCTTGTTGTAGGTGACGATCTCATAGGCGGTTTGCCAGCAGTTTTCTGTAACCAAGCTGTTAGGTATCGTCCAAATTGGTTCTTGTATTATTTTACAGTCTGGAAAGTGTGTTTCTAGCAGTACCGTGTTAGTCTCCTCCTGGCTCTGGGTCATTGTGCCATCGGCTTTCCTCAGATTTCCGACAACGCAAGGACCCTGTTTGGCCAGTACCTTCCCAATGCGGTTTGCTTGTGGAGTGGAATTAATGTCTTCACAGAATTTTCTCCATGAGTGAGACTTCCAAAATCTAATGCGTTTTTTATATAGACTTTTGTTCTCCTTGTAGGCATCCCAGGCCAGTTTGCCCTGTACTTTCCCCGGGGCGTAAACAGAATAGGGGAGTCCCAGGCCCATGGGTGTCGTAAGAGGCGACTAAGGGCTTTTAAGAAGTGGGAGAGTCACGCTGCCGTCTTATGACGTCAGCACAATCGGGCCAGACTCGTCCGGGTTAATTACCACACTCGCACAGAATACCGGCGTGAAGTAGCGGCCTAGTGCCGCTATGTTTCGCATAGGTTAGTGTCGAGGACCGGAGGCCATCCCTTACCTCCACCCCCTCCCCCCAACAAAATATGAGAGCGGTCCATAAAGAGATATTACCCCAGGAGGGTACCGGCTCTACCAGAGCCGGAGAATCCCTCCCCGAGCACTCTCGCTCGGGCTGCCCTTCGTATTCTGGGGTGGGCACAGAACCGCGCATGAGCGAGGACAAACGAGGCAGAAACACTACGGCACCCCGCTCCACGCTCAACGTGGACTTTTGCAATATCAGGGGAATTCACTCCAATTTAAACGCCGTCCACCACCACCTTGAGACGGCGCAGCCGGCCTTGTGTTTCCTTACGGAGACGCAGATATCTCGACCTAGCGATACGTCATATTTAACGTACCCCGGGTACAAAATTGAGCACAATTTTTTGCCTCATGCCGGGGTATGTGTGTACGTTAGGGAGGATATCTGCTGTCGCCATCTCGGCAATTTTGAGGGTAGGGACCTGTCTTCTCTCTGGCTCCGCGTAGATTTAGAGGACCGCGGCCGTATCTATGCGCGTGTCTACAGGTCCCATAGTGGTAACGCAGAAACCGATCATCTCATGGGCTGCGTTCAAGCGGCAATTGACGACGTGCTTGCACAGATCCCCTCCGCTGAAATCGTAGTCTTGGGTGATTTCAACAGGCACAATGCCGAATGGCTTGGATCACGTACCACAGACTACGCAGGGCGATCTGTGCATAATTTTGCATTGGCGTATGGTCTGTCCCAATTGGTTGAGTCGCCAACGCGGCTCCCGGATGTGGATAGCCACATGCCGTCCTTATTAGATCTTCTGCTGACTACACATCCCGATGGTTACCAGGTCTTTGTCGACGCCCCTCTCGGAACGTCCGACCATTGCCTGGTCAGGAGTGTAGTGCCTATCCGACGCCAACGTCGCAGACCACCAGCGACCCGCCGCGTTTGGCACTACAAGTCAGCAGATTGGGATAGGATGCGTTCCTTTTTTGCATCCTACCCTTGGGGCAATGTTTGTTTCCCTTCGGATGGTCCGAACTGCAAAGTTCTTAAGAGGAAATATAACCGTGCCTCCAGATTTTTTAAGCGGCAAATCGCCCGTGCGAAGTCTAACACGTCGTCAAAATCGGCGAGCAGCTTTCCAGTTACCCGACCGGAACACGCAAGTTCTGGTCGTTGTCGAAAGCTGCTCTTGGTAACTTCAACCAGCCGTCCATGCCGCCGTTGCACATGAGGAATGACACCCTGGCCCATACGGCAAAAGAAAAAGCCGAGCTCCTGTGCGCTCTTTTCGCCTCCAACTCGACACTTAACGACAACGGAAAAACACCGCCGACTATCCCGCGGTGTCAGAGCTTTATGCCTGAAGTACAGTTCAGACAGAAAACTGTTAGGCGAGCTCTGTTTTCGTTGGATGTCAGGAAGTCGAGCGGGCCGGATGGCATTTCTCCAATCGTGCTTAGAACGTGTGCCCCTGAGTTGACGCCGGTGCTAACTTGTTTATTCTGGCACTCTTATTCCAAAGGCGTAGTCCCTGACTCATGGAAGTCAGCCCTTGTCCATCCGATCCAAAAAAAGGAGACAGTTCGGATCCATGGACGGTCGGCAGGTAATCTTCTAGTATACCTGACACATAGATGGGCGGCGGCTATTGAAAGCAAGGGGGAAGGCCTGGCAGTTAGCCTGGATATAGCGAAGGCCTTTGATCGTGTATGGCACAAGGCGCTTCTCTCAAAACTTCCATCATTTGGGCTTCCCGAGAGCTTGTGCAAGTGGACCTCCAGCTTCCTCACTGGGCGTAGCATACAGGTCGTTGTTGACGGATATTGCTCGAACCCGAAGCCCGTGAATGCTGGAGTGCCCCAAGGCTGTGTGCTATCTCCTACGCTGTTTCTTCTGCATATCAATGATATGTTGGACACCTCCAACATACATTGCTATGCGGACGACAGCACTGGTGATGCCGTATACACGGGCCATGCAGGTCTCTCTCGGGTAACCGTCGACCAGTGCCGGGAGAAACTTGTGTCTTCTATCGAGTCCTCTCTCGAGAAGGTCGCGGAATGGGGTAAATTGAACCTTGTCCTTTTTAACCCCCAGAAGACTCAAGTTTGCGCGTTTACCACTAAAAAACCCCATTTGTCGTATCACCGCTCTTCGAGAACACTTCTCTTAAAGCCGCGCCTAGTATCGGAATACTGGGTCTCGAAATCTCGAGCGATTGCCAATTCCGTGGCCATCTGGAGGGCAAAGCCAAATTGGCTTCGAAGAAGCTGGGCGTCGTTAATAAGTGTCTATTTAACTAATTGCATTTATTAATTTTACTAGCTAAAAGTTAAATTATCAAATACAATTACTTTTTACTTACTACGCTAGTTAGCTAGAACTTCAATTAATAAGTAGGTACAATTAGTTTTTCATTGTCAATCGTTTGAGGCAATCGCGCAAAAAGTATGAAATCACTGCGAAATATAAATTAGCCTATTTGCCCAGAAGACTCGCGATAAACTAAAGTGGTGCTCAGTGCTCACTTAAAATAACAAAAAAATAATTCCTTAATAGGGAATTCCTCACAATTATAGTTTATCGATACTTTTTTATACTTATTTAGCAACCATCACCAAATACCTAAACATGGCTACTTTTTTTTGTGTTTTTGGAATATCTTAATAAATTTAACAAATTATATATAAGATAAACTTTTTTTATTAGTTTTCAAAGAACTTTCTCCCACGTACAAGCTAGCAGGCTGTGGAATGAACGTTCTTGTGCGGTGTATCGTGGACAAATGTCAAAAAAAGTATGTACAAATTTCTAAAGGTCTAGCAATGCTCATTTCTCCATAAAAAATCCTGAGTATCAAACGGGCAAGTTGGTACGATTTTTAACAATTAGATTGCTTTGTATTACGTAAGATGTAAGGCATACCTACCCTACAATTCTATTTTATAGATACTTTCCTACATATACACCAACAAGATAAACTATTAATAAATTATAATAATATAATATATATAACAATTATTAATAAATTAATGAATGGGTAAATTTTGTAAAAAATAAATTATTTTCGTAAGTTCAACTTACAAAACCACTGTTTTCTGAGTGATTTCTTGAGCAGCAAATAGGTAAGTTGGTGCGATTTTTTATAGGTTGCTTTCGAATTACGTAACATGTGAAACAAGTAATAAATCGTTATTGTTAAGTTCTTCTCTATTCACAATAATTATCTCTCAAGTCCTTTATAATTTATAAAAACAAAATCACGAAGCTGTTTAGTTTTAAATACCTAGGGTGTAATGTATTTTTACAACAATCATTACAGAACAATTTTAAAATAAACTTAAATAACTTATTGTCTATCGATTACAACTCCCTTTAAAGAAAGCTAATTATCGATAGAAGATATCTTTACACTACCCCGCCCGTACGAAGAGACACCGCCGCGCCGGCACGTGTAGCGTACACGTCACGTCGTACAAACCGCCACTGGCGGCAAGGCCGTCTTATGACACTATTGAAATATTCAAGTTCATTGAACCCTTGACCCAGTTAACTAATACTACGAAGTACGTATAAATTTGTGCAAAATGAAAAGTCTACTTTTTGACAAAACCAATGCACGGATTTCGTTAATTTTTGGTATATCGTCAGCAAATATGCTAACAAGTATGTACCTACATTTGTTTCATAGAAGTTAGTTCCATACTGTATATAAATTTAATGACCTCTGATTTATCCAAACGTTTTGAGTTTTCTTTAGTGTTAATTCCGCCAATATTTGTTTTTTACGACGTCTCGTGTCGTGCCAGAACTTGGCGAGTCAACATGTCCTGAGGATGCCTCGTGTAGAGGCGAAACACGTGTCGAATTGTTTAAAAGACAAATATTGGTGGAATTAGCAGTAAAGTAACGCCTACTTCAATAAATTTGCTGACCTCTTATTTCATTATTCACCATAAAAACCTCGCGGTATGAAACTTTATTCCAGTGGACGTAGAAACTGTGATGAAAACAGTATAATATTTAAGTATTGTGAATTATATCAGAGCACTAGAACTGAACCATATAAGATTTAGGTGGCTTACCAGTGGGAGGCTCCTTTGCACAGGATGCCGGCTAGATTATGGGTACCACAACGACGCCTATTTCTGCCGTGAAGCAGTAATGTGTTAGCATTACTGTGTTTCGGTTTGAAGGGCGCCGTAGCTAGTGAAATTATTGGGCAAATGAGACTGAACACCTTATGTCTCAAGGTGACGAGCGCAGTTGTAGTGCCGCCAGAATTTTTGGGGTTTTTCAAGTATCCTGAGCGCCACTGCATAATGAGCAGGGCGTATCAATTACGATCAGCTGAACGTCCTGCTTGTCTCGTCCCTTATTTTTATAAAAAAAAGGTCTTTTGGAAGAAATTGGTAGTCAATATAGCGACGTTATTTTCATACTTTGGTGCATTGGTTTAGCAGAAGAAAAGTTTTGGAATGGCATTTCATTCTTTATGTAACGAAAAATTACAGCAATGTAGTAATGTAAAACGATAGTGGTATTATTAGCTTTCCTATGCGACATTTCTGAGAAACTAAAAATCCGCCATAATTGCCGCAGGCAAGGTGGAATCAAAACGATCTCAAAAAATGACAAGTAAAATTTGTGCTTCTGAAAAAAAAAAGTAAGTAAGTAAGTATATCTTTATTTGGAATAAACACTACAAATACACGTGAACATTTACAAAATATAATAACAAATAGTATGAAAAAACTTATCTTAAAAATTACTATAATAAACCCAATCTAAGTAAAACTAACATACATTAAAAAACTAAAGTAAGGCTTATTCTATATCAATATAATAAGGTGGTATTTGCAGTGTTATGTCCCAAAAAGGTTTGCTACTCAGCATATTAGTTGGGTATCACCCAACACTGATTTTCAGTAGCTACCTTCAATAAGCCGGCCGTCGTGATAACAGCCACAAGTGCTTCCATTATTAAATACAATAATTATGTAATAAATAAAAAATAAATAAATGATAGTACTCAAAACATAAGGTAAAAAATAATATTATAGTAGACGGCTAGATCGTAACAGTTATTAATTAGATATATATTAATTATATAATATATAAAATTCTCGTGTCCCGGTGTTTCTTACCAAATTCCTCCGAAACGGCTGCACCAATTTGTATGTAATTTTGTGTGCATACCGGTTTTTTTATATTTTTTATTTTATATGCCCAATATATAAATATATATACATACATATATAAACATATATATACATATACACATTAAATATATTCATTCAAACTATGAAAGAGATTTGCGGCGTGATTTTTTTTTAAACTACATATTAAGATTTATTTTGAGAGAGGCCCAACTGAAGTGTAAACAAATACGTTTTATATTTATTTCTAAAGGTATAAACACTATTTATATTACGAAGGGGAGGAGGTAAGTCATTCCATATTTTAGAATAATTATAACAAAAGCCTCCTTCGAATGCCGTGACCGGTGTGGTGGTACACAGAGCAGGTAAGGAGAAGCTCTAGTGTGATACTTGCAAGTGTCAGCAGACCATCGTAACTTGGTATAAAGATATTGTGGAATTTTGTATTTTATAACCCCAAAAAGAAGAGTAGCGAAATGCAATTGTCGCCGATATTCCATTTTTAGCATTTTAGCATTATTTAGATATGGTGAAACATGTTCACGAGGAGGGATTTTAAAACAATATCTAGCGCAGGCATTTTGTACCCGCTGAATAAGATTTTTAGTTCTTGCTAAGAGCCTGTGACTTATAACTGCATCGGCATAATTGAATTTAGATAGAACTAGACTCTAACAAAGCTTGATACGTGTCCCTACATTCAAGTAATTCCGAATATTGTATAAAATTTTAAGTCGATAGAAACAGTTTCGGACGGTAGTGAGTGTATGCTTCTCAAATCTTAACTGTTCGTCCATTAATAAACCCAAGTTACGAGCTTCATTAACTCTTTCGATACTTTTCTCATTTATTTGAAGTAATGGATGCTGTTGGCCAATAATATCGATCTGATTTCTAGTTCCTAATATCATGAACTTCGTTTTATCGGGGTTTAATAATAGAGTATGCGACTCTGACCACTCTGAAATACGTTGTAAGTCTTCATTTAGTTTCGTAACAGTGCTACTAACATCGTCAGGCTTACATGTAATATATAATTATATATCGTCAGCATATAAGTGGAACTTACAATGCCTAATACTTTCTACAATGTCTGCGCAGTAAAGTGCAAAAATTATAGGGCCTAGGATGGAACCTTGTGGAACACCTCGATTGACAGGAGTAAATTTAGAAAAACATTTCTTGCCATCAGATGATGTAAGCTCCACAGTCTGCTTACGATATTCTAAGTAACTTAGAAACCATTCAAGAGTGTCCAAGCTAAAGCCATAAAATTTTAACTTAGATATTAATAAAGATCTATTTGTAGTTTCAAAGGCACGCGAGAAGTCTAGTAAGACCAAGATTGTACCCGCCCCCTTATCTTGTGCATCTAATATATTATCCAATACTTCCATTAAAGCAGTTATTGTGCTATACCGTTTCCGGAAACCCGATTGCAATTTTGGTAGTATGTTATTTATCTCTAAATATTCTGTGAGTTGAGCATAAACAATTTTTTCTAATACTTTCGATAGGCACGGTAATATACTGATTGGTCGTAACTCTTTCATTAAATTAATATTTTCTTTTTTTGGTAGGGGCTTCACCAAAGCTGTTTGCCAACTTGTAGGGAATACACCAGATAATATGGATGTATTCATTATGCTAGTGATGACGGGTAAAGCGTGGGGTAACAATAATTGGAGCATATCAAGTGAAATACCATCAAGACCAACAGCGTTAGAATGTAACGAACGTATTATTTTTAAAACGGATATTTCGTTCGTGGGCTTTAAAGAAAATACACTACGGTTATACCTATTATTCTCATAATAATAAAGAGTCGAAAGCAGTACATATTGGCTTCCAGGTACATTCACAAAATGTGAATTTATTAAATCGGGATCCCTAAGGTGCTCAGGAAGATCATTGTTATTTTTTTGATTCACATTAACATGCCTTCTCACATGTTTCCAAAGAACTTCCGATTTATGTAAATTCGAATTTATATAAGTGTCAAAATATACCGCTTTTTCCCTGTCAATTGCGGCCGTAACTTCAGACTTGAGGTCTTTATAATAATTTTTAGACAACTCCGATTTGCTTATTCTAGCCCTTATTTGTGCTTCATCTCTGCGTCTCATGAGTAACTTAATATTATAGGTTATCCATGGATATTGATGGTCGCGTATGCATATGGTCTTCAACGGAGCTAATATATCGAACAATCACAAAACGTTCTGACTGAATTGGTCTACCATGTCATTAACATTAGGCGCTTGAGAAATATTCTGCCAATTAATTAACTTTAATGCATTTCCAAATTGTCCGATTTTATATCCTTAAGCGGCCTAAAGATTATTTTTTGTGGCGAAAGTTTATCCCTCATGATGTTGAGATTAAAAGATATAAATGTGTGAGCGCTGACCTCCGCAACTAAGTCAAGACACACGTTATGTACTTTTGTATTCGAACAAACAAGATCAAGTAAAGTTGCAGTATCCCCAGTAAAATGGGTTGGTTCATTAATATGTTGTTTCAAGTTATGAATTGTTAGAAAATTATCTAAGCCCTTGCTACTTGTTTCCTGAGAGTTTAAGTAATTTATGTTAAAATCTCCTACAAATAATATATAGTCATAATATGGGAGCGAACCTATCGTTTCAGTAAGTGAGTCGAGAAACATTGCTGTGTTAGTCCACTGTGGGCGATAAGCAGTGCCAATTGCAATAATTTTGGTTCCTACTTTTATTCTTAGCCACATCTGCTCAATTAATGACGGAGTGGGACAATCAAGAAAGCGGACTGTTATTCCCTTCTTAATGTAAAAACCTACACCGCCACCTCGCGACCTTAAATTATTAGGTATTCGAGCAATATGGCGTAAGCGGTATCCGGGTATACGAGGAGCTTTACCTTCTTCTCCCTGATATAGCCATGTTTCGTTTAATGCGACTATATCTACATCGTGTCGTGCCATTAGAACAATTATTTCATCATGGTGTGTTCCTAGGGATCCCGGGTTAAAAAATCCAACTTTAAATTTCTTTTGTTTAGCCATTAAATAAAGATAAAATATTTAAAAAATTATAAATATGTATATTATATATTGTTGTAGTATATAAAACAGAAAAGTATATCATACAATAAATAAAATATAAAACCTCTTTCCGTACTACTATTAATAATAAAATATCACGATACATTAATATTACTAATAAGGTAAGATAAGCTATGACTAAAGTCTGAATTCGACTAGTTCTGATATTTTTATATAGCAATGATTTGATGCAAAAATTCTTTTTGTAATTATTCAACATTGCGCTTAAATTAGCATAATAAACATTTGAGGCCTTTACGTGAAGCAATACCATAACTGAGATACCCCCCGAGGACATAACACACACAACTATCGCAATTTTATGAAATACACAAAATATATTTGTTAAGAACATAACGTTATCGTGAACAGCTACATTGTAATGAAAATACGCTTGAAGTATTAAGTTTTTACAAATTGTCATAGCAGAAAAGAAACAATTTAAATGATATTTAATCCAACAGAACTCGCGCCAAAAATTTTATTGAGATCAATTTTGCTACGAATACGATAAGCCGGTGCACCTGCTTCACGACGCATATATATTTGTCCACCTCGGGTCCACACATAACGCCAACCCTGTCGGCGTCCTTCCTCTTTTGCCTTATGGAATAACTGTCGATTGAAATAAGTCAGACGTTCATTTATATATATACGGGTAGGTATACCATCTGTGATGCCCGACGTATCGATGTTCCGCCGCACGCGTGCTGACTGAAGGACATCGTCGCGCAGTGCCCGCCTGGACAGTCGGACGACCACGGGCCTCGGGCGCTGCTTATCATTATCACCGCCTGTTGACGTTAAATGACGACGCGGGCCCGCGCGTTCGGCGCTCACAATGTCTTGTACATCAAGCGTGGTCCCTATTTTCTTCGCGACGAGTTGGCACAAATGAATAATACTTTCTCCTTGATGTTCAGGCAATCCAGAAATTTGAATATCATTCATCATGCTCTACTGCTCTCTAACGTTCAAGTCAGCTTTTAATTGTGTGCTAATCTTTCATTAGTGTACACTCATTTTCTAGTGTACGTTCCGACACTCGCTGCTCGAGTGTTGTCATACGCACCTCGACTCAATCGATTCTGTTATTGAACTCACCCATCGCTGTATTTAATTTCGACATTTCTTGGCGATGAGAGGACATCTCAAGTCTAAGGAGTCTGATTTCGTCGGCCAGAGTATCGCAGGGGCTGGTTGCAACAACATTCTCCCTATTTATCACTTGCCGACCGTCGTTACTTAGCGATTCAGTAGCTATGGAGTGTTTATTGCCATCAGTATAACCACTTTCTTTGAATTCATTGCAAAACCACTTTGAGATACGGGAGTTAGGGCTAATATTTGTACAAGCCCGATGGTATACTGAGGTACATTTGCAACATTTAATAGAATCCGATGAGGAAAGAAATTTGCCACACGAATAACATTTGTTGGTTTTACTTGCCATCTTTGTTTACAATACTTGGTGCAAGTACCCTCAATAAATTTTTGATATTCGTTTTTTTTTTTTTGGAATATTGTAAAAAACACTGATATATTTGAAGATAATACTTATATATCACTTAAGTAATGTATCTATAAACTAACATATATATTTTTCATAAACTATAATCAACTTTTTCCAATTTAATAAGGTATAAAAACATAGCAAAATTCACTAGCACTTGTCACTGCCGTCGCGTCTTTAAGACTTTAAAATAAGTAGGTATTTCACAAGTGGCTTCAGTTTTCAACTGTAACTATGCAAACTTGTTTCACGAGTTTATTGAACTGCAAAATGATACTTAGAAGTTATTTTAAAAAGAGAAGGTCTACACTCGATTTTAGATAAAAGTGCCCGCTCAATATAAGGCTTAAAAAATACTAAATCTGCTTACAATTTTTGTATCGACCAATGACGTTCTATATGACATATAGAAAATTATGGTCTAAGCATGATTTTTAAAAATACTTAAATTTGATTTTTTACATCCTAAAAGTTATCAAACACATCAAATTATAGATAAAAACATTCTTATTCAATTAAAAAAATTAATATTCTTTTCTGGCAATATATTTCGGCTATTCAAACGCGCCATTTTGCACGGGGTTTCTGTGACGTCAGAGTCTATCTCAAGAATCTACTACTAATTCTTTGATTGTACTCATAAATGTATGGCCGGTTTTTCCTTCGGTTATGCTGCGAAAATTACTGAACCTATCGGAATAATTCTTGAACCATTAGACGCAGCGTGTTTCGGAGAATTTAGATTACTTCTCTGGAAAATATTTTTTTACTTAGAAATGTCTATATATAATTCTCAATACAACTAATTCAGTCAATGACATTTCATTATAATATTCATACAATGAGCGGGCGCGGGGGTTTGCAAATTTGTAACAATTCTGTAGATATGTATTTAATTTACTTACATTTTGTGATTTAAGTATAAAATAATTGACCAAAAGCCAAAACTTACTTAAAAGTATTTTCGGGTGCCAAAAATACTTCGAAAAGTGGTTTTTTAGTCCCAAGAGACTCGACTATCCGAGCAAAGTAGTGTAAGCAGTAACCATTTGACCGCGTGCAATGCAAAGTTGCTCGAATTGTCGGGGACGCAGTGCTTTGTGAACCGCTATGATAACTTGGCGTTGCGTAGGGACGTCGCTTCATTGTGTGTTCTACCGCATTTATCACGGGGAGTGTTCCGAAGAGCTGTTTGTGCTTATTGTGGCACATTCGTGTGGCTTCGTCCACAGTGCGGTTTTCAAAGAACTTTCTTCCAAGTACAACAAAACTATAAGTTTCCTTGTGCGGTGTCCGGAACGATACGACATGGGTACCTTCAAAAAAGGCGCGTACACTTTGTTAAAGGGCCGGCACCGCTCTTGCGGTTCCTCTGGTGTTGCAGGAGAATGTGGGTGGCGGTGATCACTTAACATCAGATGACCCCTACGCTCGTTTGTCCTTACTTCCATACAAAAAGCCTCCAATGCAAATGTAGATATGTATTTGAACAATAATGAATAACATTACTCACGATACTTATAATGTGCTCTAGATATTACTCATGCTCACGACATGTGTTGAACACTTGTTTTAAAAAAGTTCTATTACCTACAAATCTGTGTCTATCTGTTGTTTAGCGTTCAACAATCTTTAGACATTGCTTATATTTAAACACGAATCGAAGCTTGCCTAAGGTGTCTGTCTAACGGATAGATTCATAGAGATTTAGATTATATGATGACAACTGACAATAATTGCATTCCATTACTTTAATTGTTCCTATACACTTACGGCCGTTTTCACTAACCTATCTATCCTTAGTTTAACTTACTAGCGGCAGACAAATCTATCCTTTTACGCTTACTAACAATTCAATAACCTATCGACCTAAAGCATTGGACTATAACTATATTGGACATAACTATGGATAGATAAGATCTTGTCATTGAACGGTGACAGCAATGTATCCGTAACTAGAGATACGTTATTGAAAACGGCAGTTTATATTGTGCACCGAGTGTTAGACTGACAAAAGCTAAACACTGTTTTGTAATAGAAATAGATACACTTCATTTAAGACGTCGTTATTGTTAGGTCACTGACAGTGTTGATCTGTAGATGATGCAATAATTAAGCTTAGGTCCGCAACACTCTCTCAGTCGCGGTTAGCTACTTTCTGTAAGATGACTTTCTGAAGATGTACGGCCTAAATCGTAAAGGAAAACCATTACAAGTACCTATTATTAGAAATATAAACTAGGCTCTGTATTTCGATGTATTATAGCGAGGATTACAAGGGAGTATTGTTAAGAGCGCTGTCAAAACTAATAAGACTTTGTTGGTGGCTAACGCGCAAACTGAGTCTTGGTGGAACTATACCTACAAAGTTAGTTTTACCCAATTTCGCTAACTTGTCAAAATACACCTCAATAATAAGGTGCAAGTTTCTTTCGCCAAGTGACTCATTATACCAGGCCTGAAATCTGCCATTGAATGGTGGGTATGTAGTACAGTGTTTACAGGGCTTGGTATAAAAACATCCATACACATCCGTACACGACATGGACAGTGCTCAAGAACTAGACCCATCGGAAGGTAATCACCCTTGCCACAATTATTCAAAAATTCGATCACAATCTTGAGATGCGTTGGCTCGCGATCAACCATAAAATTACGGCACTAGGCCGAAATTCCGCCAGTGTTCTTTTCTTTTTGGCTGTTCGTGCTGTCTAATTGGAAGTCAGCTTGGCTGACTATATATATTATAACTAGCTGACCCGGCAAACGTTGTTTTGCCATATAAATTGTATTGATCTTGTGCTTGCTAGTGGATAAGAGATGGCGCTAGTTGTATTCATTAGTAACAATCACACTTCTGTTATATTTTGTATAATTCACACTATAGTTTTATAAATTATAGCCTATTTGTTATTCTGGTGTGTAAGCTATATTATTGTAAAGTTTCATCAAAATCTATTCAGTAGATTTTGCGTTAAAGAAGTTCAAACATACATCCAGACATACAAACTTTCACATTTATAATATTAGTAGGATAGCAAATTTCCTGAACCTATTTCATTCAATTTCTTTCTAGGTTGTAGATAATCATGTCATTAAATATATACCACCAGAAGAGTATAAGCCAATGCAAACAAAGAAACTTTGGAAAGAAAAAAGAACACTTGGGTGCATGTTAGTGGGTTCAGAAACAATAGATCCCAGTACAGTCACAAAAGACTATTGTGGATTATTCACAAATGTAGGAATGCTGCCAAAGAGACACCTTTGCAGGTTCATGGTGTCACCTCATGCACAACTACCTACCGGCACCCCTTTATTTGCCACTCATTTTAGAGTAGGCGATTATGTAGATGTTCGTGCTAAGACGTAAGTTTGCTTTTTACTTGCAAAATAAAGTTATATTGTTTTTGTTTGGTATGTTTGAATATTTTTTTCGGTAGGATTGATCGCGGTTTCCAAGGGGTTATGAAGAGGTGGAAATTTAAAGGAATGCCTGCATCACATGGTGTGACAAAAACTCATAGGCGACCAGGAAATATTGGAGGCGGAGGTGAAAAAGGTCGAGTTTGGCCGGGAACCAAAATGCCTGGACACATGGGTAATAGGTAATAACATATCTTATAATTTTATAGTTTTTTAAATGTTAATATGGCCAGTTTTACACATCTAGTGGGTAAAGTTGACTCGCCTTTGTATGCAGAATGTGGTTAGATGTATATGATGTTATGGTATTGTGTCCGAATCCAAGCTTAAAGAATAAATTTCATAAAAATTATGGGATACAGGAGCTTGTTAATCAATATTCGCTTCTTCCTCTTTGGTTAGGATAACATCATGTGGTTTTGTTTTTCTGTGTTTAAACCCTCTATAATTAGTAAATTAAATATTTACACAAAAACCTGAATCTTGTTTGAAGCGGGCGTTATTTTGAGTAGTGTCTGTTGTATATTAGGTCCTTACATATGAAATTGGCGTATTTCGTACTGGCCACTTTAATCACGATGTTCTCCTCTTTGGTAAGGAATTCCAAATTCAAATTTGTACAGCTATTTACTCATGTATTTGTGCTTCGATGACCGTCATTCATTTGTTTTTTTTCTGTTTGCGTCTCTCATTTTACAAAATGGAAAACTTAAAGTATCGCATTATTTACGAGTACGAGTTCCGCCGTGGCACTAGTGCTGCGGAAACGACTCGAAGGGTGAATGATGTGTATGGCGGTCATGTTGCAAAAGAAAACACAGTTCGTTTTTGGTTCCAACGTTTTCGTTCTGGAAATTTCGACCTGCAGAACAAGCCCCGTGGACGGCCTGAGACCCAAGTTGATAATGAAGTATTGAAGGCTATTGTGGAAGCGGATCTATCGCAAACCACGTCCGAGTTAGCTGCAGGCTGCGGTGTTAGTGATAAAACTGTTTTAATTCACTTGAAGCAAATTGGGAAGATTAAAAAGTTTGAAAGGTGGGTACCTCACGAATTGACTGAAGCAAACCGGCAAACGCGCGTCGACTGCTGCGTTACATTACTGAACCGGCACAATAATGAAGGTATTTTAAACCGAATCATTACCTGTCATGAAAAATGGATTCTTTACGATAATCGGAAGCGCTCAGCGCAATGGTTGGATCCTGGCCAGCCGGCCAAATCCTGCCCCAAGCGAAAATTAACCCCAAAAAAGTTACTTGTAAGCGTTTGGTGAACTAGTGCCGGTATTGTTCATTGCAGTTTCCTCAAATCTGGCCAGACTATTACGGCTGATGTCTATTGTCCGCAATTGCAAACCATGATGGAAAAGCTAGCGGCTAAACAACCTAGGCTGGTCAATCGCTCCACGCCACTGCTACTTCACGACAACGCTAGACCACACACTGCACAACAGACGGCTACCAAATTAGAAGAGCTTCAATTGGAATGTCTAAGGCATCCTCCGTACTCCCCGGACCTTGCTCCAACAGATTACCATTTTTTTCGAAATTTGGACAACTTCTTGCAAGGGAAAAAATTTAACTCTGATGGGGCAGTCCAAATCGCCTTCACAGATTTTATTGATTCCCGTCCGACTGGTTTTTTTAGTAAAGGGATCAATTAACTACCTATGAGATGGCAAAAGTGCATAGAAAACAATGGTTCATACTTTGATTAATTAAATATATTATATTTATTAAAAATATTCGACTTTTTGTTCCTCCCATACAAAACGCCAATTTTATATGTAAGGACCTAATATATTATGCCATTCAAGTCCATTCATCCACATTTACATATTTTTATAAATACAGAAAAAAAAATATGTATTTGCTGTAGCGGAATAGGCCCTTGATTGAAAATCTATCAAAGAAATTAAAAAATAACATGAAATAGTTAAACAGTGGAGTTTTACCAGTGGGAGGCTCCTTTGCACAGGATGGGACCGGCTAGATTATGGGTACCACAACGGCGCGTATTTCTGCCGCGAAGCAGTAATGTGTAAGCATTACTGTTTCGGTCTGAAGGGAGAAACTTGTGTCTTTTATCGAATCCTCTCTCCAGAAGGTCGCGGAATGGGGTAAGTTGAACCTTGTCCAATTTAACCCCCAGAAGACTCAAGTTTGCGCGTTTACCAATAAAAAAACCCCATTTGCCGTATCACCGCTCTTCGAGAACACTTCCCTTAAAGCCTCGCCTAGTATCGGAATACTGGGTCTCGGAATCTCGAGCAATTGCCAATTCCGTGGCCATCTGGAGGGCAAAGCCAAATTGGCTGCAAAGAAACTGGGCGTCATAAATAGAGCACGGCAATACTTCAAGCCGGCCCACATTCTAGCGCTCTACAAAGCGCAGGTCCGGCCTCACATGGAGTATTGCTGTCATCTCTGGTCTGGCGCACCCCAGTATCAGCTCGATCCATTTGACCGCGTGCAACGCAGAACAGCTCGAATTGTCGGGGACCTAGCGCTCTGTGAACGGCTGGATCACTTGGCGTTGCGTAGAGACGTCGCTTCATTGTGTGTCTTCTATGGCATTTATCACGGGGAGTATTCCGAAGAGCTATTCGACCTGATTCCTGCCGCCGAATTTCACCTTCGCACAACACGCCACAAGTTACGATATCATCCCCACCATCTGGATATGTGGCGGTCCTCCACAGTGCGGTTTTCAGGGAGCTTTCTTCCTCGTACTACGAAGCTGTGGAATGAGCTTCCTTGTGCGGTGTTTCCGGGACGATACGACATGGGTACCTTTAGGAAAAGCGCGTACACTTTCCTTCAAGGCCGGCAACGCTCTTGTGATTCCTCTGGTGTTGCAAGAGAGTGTGGGCGGCGGTGATCACTTAACACCAGGTGACCCGTACGCTCGTTTGTCCTCCTATTCTTAGAAAAAAAAGGGCGTCGTAGCTAGTGAATTTCTGGGCAAATGAGACTTACCATCTTATGTAATGTGTAAATGCATCTTAAGTAATGTGTAAACATACCAAAAATAAAATAAAAAAATACTGTCTTTCGGTCTGAAGGGTGCCGTAGCTAGTGAAATTACTGGGCAAATGAGACTTAACGTCTCATGTCTCAAGGTGACGAGCGCAGTTGTAGTGGCGCTCAGAGTTTTTGGGGTTTTTCAAGAATCCTGAGCGGCACTGCATTGTAATGTGCAGGGTGTATCAATTACCATCAGCTAAATGTCCTGCTCCTCTAGTCCCTTATTTTCATTAAAAAACAATGAATGTTGGCTTTTGTAACACATTATGTTGCATAGGTGCTACAGCGACTAAGGAAATATTTGCTAGTTTTCATGGACTTTCATTTGATAACAAGTATTGAATATTTACAGTTGGAGAATTTTGAGAGGTGTCAAAATTTTACGAATAAATACAGAATACAATGTGCTGTGGATGCTTGGGGTTGGAATACCAGGTGAAACCGGTGCCATGTGCTACATCTATGACACTATCCTGCCATTGAGAAAGCTAAAGACCTCTCCACCATTCCCGACTCAACCCTTTGTTGAAGATCTACCGCAAGAGTATTTTGATGAAGCAGTACATCCATTTGACGAATCAACAATTACATATGAAGAAAGCTAGTATAAATAAGTTAATCATTCATTTTCGTTGTCTTAACTATTAGGTGTATTAATGAATAAAAGATATAATTAGATTGTTTATCTTTATTTATCCGTAAAATGAATGTATAATAATTATATTCGTAAGTCATAATACTTATTTCAATGGTATTCTTAAAGTGCCCGTAACATAAAATTATATAGTAAGGTTTAATTAGCATTGATTACATTCATGCACAACAGATACGGAAAATAGTTGATGCATACTAAAATATGTGGTTTAGTGTACAGCATCTTAATTAAACCATCCTACATACTAACTTACTTCTACTAATATAAGAAACAATCATTATAACTGATACATTTTTGAAGTTATACTTCTTTAGGCGCGTTATGAAAAAATTATAAAAGTGAAATTTTTTGATGCGCGCGCATCACTATAACATAAAAGTAACATGGTGAAGTTGGTTCCTAAAATTTTCTGACGTTTGTTTTTTTTATTTTTTTTTTCTTCGTCCATTATTAGGATAGGCAAAGAGTTCAAGCCCATACAGCCGTATTCGTTATTTAATAATTAATTGTCAAAGCCATTGTTGCAAGATTTTTACAATATTGTTCTTTCTATAAACATAGAATACCACGAGGAATAAATAATTTTAAGGATTTTTGCTTTGTTAGGCCAAAGAAGTATAACTTTTTTCACACACACTTTTTTTTTAAATGCTTGTCTTTTTTTGTATTTCATTAATCCTTTATTTTTTCCACACATGCTAGCTCCTAATTCTAATAAGTAAATACTACTACTACTACATACTGTGTATATACTTATACTATAAAACCAACTTAATTAATGCCATGTATTGCAATAAAAAACGAAAATAATTGTTCAGGAACAAGTCAGTCTAATAGTTGATAGCAATTATTATTATATAATAACTAACAGTTTCGTCACAAACAGTGTAATTGGTACATCCATTGACTGAAAATATACTAACGTTTAGATGAACCTGACAGCCTGATAATGCAAGATCTTTTGATTTATCAATGTGTGTTATTGCTAGCGGTTTTTAATATTTAAAATATTACGGAGCCAAATGTGGCTGACTGTATAATATACGACCTGTCAATCAAAATCGGTTACAGTAACAAGAGATTCAGTAACTCTTTTTAATTTTTCTGTATATCAATTAAGGATGTTTGCAGGTGTTGTTTAGTTTTACTAGTATATTGTAAGTCCATGGGTAAAATACAATTGTATCAACTTTGATTACTGCAATTTCATTAATTATTGGATCACTTTGTTCTTGTGTGTAAACATTGAACCAGATTGATTATTTGGGTATATTAAAAACTAACTATTTTAATTGTATGACCTTATCTATCATTGATCAATACCTAAAACTGGAGATGAACTACTTTACTTTTATTACAATTATTATTAGCTACAAGCTGTTGCTTTTATGGTTATACATACACACACCCTGACCACATTAAGGGGGATATTCTGACTTTTTAAGTATTACATCTACCCTAATTTTAGCAGGTGACTATACTCTACTGTTGATTGGGATTTGGTTGGAAACTGTAGCCAGGGTAAGGTTGAGCTGAACCTGGTGGAGGAGCCCCTGGAGCTGGTGCTCTTGCATAGGGGTAAGGCGAGGGGGGATATTGACTCGGTGGATAGCCTTGTTGATATGCATGAGGTGGATAATTACCTCCAGCAGGGGGATAGTTCTGTGGATTCTGTGTGTATGATGATTGTGGTGGTGGAGCCGTAGATGCTGAAGGTGATGGGCTACCTGGCTGTGAAGACTGATTCGAGTATGGTTGTTGAGAGGCTTGTGAAAATTGTGAAGGTTGACCAGAGGGAGGGTATTGCTGTCCAGGCCCACTTTGAGTTGGAACACCTGAAGCAGCTGTTGACGGAGGCATATTATTACCATGAGAACTTGAATTGAATGTTGGAGACTGGGCAGATGGAGTTCCATATCCACCAGAGCTTGGCGGATTCTGTGAAGTGTATCCACTAGGTGGTGGTTGTGGTGAACGATTGGGTTGCGAAACTGGAGTTGAACCATATGCAGAAGTAGATGTTGTATTAGGAAATGACTGGGTTTGATAAGGCTGTGGCTGCGAAGTGGTAGCATTATATGTACTTACTCCCACATTAGGAGGATAGTTACCACCTGGCTGTGGAGGTGGATATGGCGAATTACCAGTATACCCTGGTTGCCCTGGTCCACGAACTGGATATGGGGAGCCTGCTGTTGCTGGGCTTCCTGGAGGAGGTGCATAAGGTTGCTGCACTGTTGATGGAGGATAACCAGGTCCAGGGTGAGTAGATGGTGGATAATTGTTAGGACTAGTTGTTATAGGAGGACCATATTGTGGATTAGGAGGATAACCTTGAGGTTGTTGAGGGTTTGGTGGTCCATATCCCTGTCCAGGTGGACCATATCCCCCTTGAGGAGGATAACCACCTTGATACTGTCCCTGATATTGGTTTTGTGGATATGGCCTTTGTCCATATGACTGAGTTGGTCTAGTAGGTGTTGTTGAAACTCCAGATGGTGGCCGGTATGCTTGTTGTGATCCGCTTACATCAGCTCCACTTACTGGAGGATTTGGAGGGCCTTGTGGTACATTTCCACTTGCCAATTGATGGGGTGGCTGAAAAGAATATTTAAAATTTACATTCAACTATTTCAATTTAATTTAATCACCTACCTATATGAACCAGTGCTGATTTACCACTCACAATATATTTTTTACTGCAACAAGGAGGTAGGTCATTGGATGGTAAGAAATCATCATGATCCATGCCCTCTTGCAACAGAATATGTAGGTCGTAAAGGTACTATATATTTAGTATAGTATATTTCTTGAAAGTATCCAGGTTATAAAAAAAAAGTGCACCTGCATCTAAAGATTTTTTTAAGGTAAAAAGAATTTATAACCTAATCATAAAAAGTTAAAGATCTTATGGTTTGTCACATTAAGAGAATCCTGAAAATATACATACTCCAAAGTATTGAAGAATCCCTGAATGATACTATTGTTTATCAAGATGTAATTTTATAAGTTAATGCCAGTTGTTTGACCTTTCTAAAAGACTGTGGGGTTTTAAAGTAAATCAAAAAGCACACAGTTAAATAGAAGCTGGTGGTAAATCTCCAGCTTCCTTTTTCCTGCCATAAATATAAGCAGCTATGAACACTGTAATTCACTCTTTGAAGCACCGAAACTTAATCCAAATCTAAAAAAATCTCTAATCTAATAAAATTTTCCACACTCCTATGATTGTAAAATTTGCACCATATTTGACACATGTAAAAGCAACTGAATCCAAAGTGTTTTCTAACATTCATTTTCTTTCTATCCAACTCTATTATGTGTATTAATAAAACTCTTTCATAAATAGAAAAATATTTTCTCTTATTCACCATCTTCGCAAGATGTGATGAACTAAGAAATAATAGTGTATTGTGTATAAATAACCTAACAACAGTCTAATTGCTCAGGTAATATCGTGCAATCACATCTAACCTAAAGATTGAATTTCTTAGAATTGTTTTTACATTTATGATGGTGAAGTAGAGTTAAATATGAGATAGACAAAACAACAAAATTACAAACACAAGTACATAAACTGCTGCAGTTCTTATAAATTTTGGCAACTATGAAAGTACTACAAATAAAAGTACTTCATATGTTGCTAAAATCACTTCCTTTATAATGACATATTGTGGTTGTTGTTTAGTTGTGCTATATAGAATATCATTGTATGAACAACAAGGCAAACCAACCAATATTAAGTAATTTATGTTAAATGGAGTTTACAATGTTCAAAATTCATAATGCTGAAATTGTGGAAACTGTGTATTAACTTCAACATATCTATAATTTATAGGTCTGTTACTATAATTGTCTCAGGATATTGCATTGAAAGCCTAATATGGTAAAAGTAGTAATAGACAAGTGATTCCAAATTATATTATTTAATATATAAAATAGAAACCACAATTATAACATTACAATAATGAATATAGCTATGAAAATACTAAATTATAAGAAGACAGCTTGCATTAGCTCCTTTCAATTTGTCATGATGTGAAGCATCTCTTATGATTTCTGTCTATTACTCTGACCCTGGAAGAATATGACCTTAAATTTATTAATAGAAAGCATTATTTGAGAATTATATATATATTAATATGATAGCTGTGATCCATAGTGCATATGGACCACAACATTAATGAGAAGGAAACATTTACCACAAAATATAATGAAGTCTACCTTAAAAGAAGGCTTACTCAGACCAATACCAAGACAATTAAGTATTTACATCATGACTACATTATGTACACATATTTCAACAAATATTTCCTTCATCTACATGAATTTCATTATTATGCCTATACTGCCAAATAAAGTAATAGTTTATCATGCTGTCTGACAGACTTGTAACTTACATATTTTGTGTATAAAACAGCAAACTTCATGCACCATAATCCAAATCGGAAACAATTTGATGAATATTTTTCCTTTGATAAATCACACAGTGCCATCTTATGAACATAATTGAACCACAAGGATGTTTCTTTTAAAAAATATTAATTGTTTGCTATATAAATTATTTGCAGCATCAATGACAACATAATTCAATGACCATTCCATAACCAATTAAATGTAGTATTTTCAAGCTTACTATTTATGTCTCAAATGTACTTTCATTGGTAATTGGTAATAACTAAACAGGTTCAGTCATTCTTACCAGGGTACGTACATAAAAAATAATTTGCTTTTTATAATTACCGGTAAGCTGGCTTGGAGATTCACATCAGCTACAGATGCCAAATAAACAAGATTCCTGTGTAAAACTTGCTGGTACTGATGACATTCCGCTAATTGACCCTTTGCTTGATATTCTTGAATAGTTTGTATAAGATGAGCATTTTCATCTAACATTTTTTGGATTTGAGCCGGACTTAGTGGTGGCCGGTTACCGCGAGGTGCAAATGCTACCGACATTATAAACTTTGCAATTCTTTTAATTCACAATTCTGTTAAATGGTCACAATAAGTTAACTTCGGAGACCAAATTATGGCTGAAAATTATTAACTAGTTAGTAAAATGTAATGTACTTTATACTAAAATAAAAAAACTTTGTTTTTTCGTATGTACCTAAAACCAAATAGAATATAATTACCAAAGAAAAGAATTTATTTTGATACCTCTAACGACCTAACGATGTTCCCTATCACAGCTATAGAAATTGAAAGAGAAGGACAAAGATCATAGAGTACAGAACAAGCATCATACTACAAATATCGTACAGACTGGGTAGGTATAATCTAAAAAAAGCAAGTTCTGCGCGTAGCACCACTGCCCTACTGACAAAGAGTAAGATACATATTTGGTTATTATGTATTCTTTGGCCTTGCGTTCAAGTACAGTAGTCTTTGTGTATACTGTGTACTCTGTAGTCGTTATATAGTGTTCAGGTTCTGTGGTTTAGTTTGCCTGATGTCTATTGTCTTGTCATACAAATTTTTGTTAAATCATTGTGATTTCAATTTCGATTTTGGAGTAGGTACTAAATGATAATTTAAGATTTTAACTGTTTCTCTGCATATTAGCAAGTGAAAGAAAATGACTTCCATACTATTACCTGAAGTACCTGTTCCTGGGTTTTCTTTTGATAATTGCCAACGGTAAGGCTTTAAACTGTGTTCAAAAACAACTGAACTGTATTGAACCGGCGTTGTAAAGCGATAAATTTATTTTTTCAGAAATGCATTCCTTGAGCAGAAGGGATTCCCTGCGCCTAAGGCGACTAAAACTGGTACTACAATTGTAGGCATAATATATGCTGACGGCGTTATCCTTGGTGCAGATACAAGAGCCACAGAAAATACAGTGGTTTCGGATAAAAACTGCCAAAAGATTCATTATCTTGCCAGCAACATGTATTGTTGTGGTGCTGGAACTGCAGCTGATACGGAAATGACTACACAGACAGTAGCCTCACAATTGGAACTGCAGCGTTTGCACACTGGCCGGGTTGTGCCAGTAGAAACTGCATCTACACTTTTAAAACGAATGCTGTTTCGTTACCAAGGTCACATAGGGGCCGCACTTGTACTTGGTGGAGTTGACCGTACAGGGCCCCATATCTATTGCATTTATCCACATGGTTCAGTAGACAAATTACCATATGCTACAATGGGTAAGATTTTGGATCATTTATTAAATATTTACTGCCATACTCTTGTTGAAGGAATACTTAAATAGCTACTTAGTATAAGCATTAAAAATGTTCACTCCTATAGTCACCTAAGGATTCCTTAATATGCCTATGGAATACTTAACATGAAAATATTGAGATAAACATGTCTATTACTGTAATAATAATTGCGATACTATATAATTAAATCTCTAATTATTTAAATTAAAGATTAGTTACAATAAATACATTTCATATTTAAAAGTTATTGATAGTGCACTCATTTTCTATATGAAACTGTATGGTAGATATGCCCTCAACTAAAGTGAGAAGGCTGCCATTGCTATATGTGCAGGTACAGAAGAAGGTCCACTTGTTTTAAACAGGCTGCCATGTTCATTTGCTCAAGCTTTATAAGTGTAAATTATCTTTTGTATTGAATTTCACTAAAAACATGTTCCTAAAAAACACAATCACAATAGAAGACACTGACAGAATGGACTTTGGAAATTGTACAGTAAAAAATAACCGGTCATTCATTGTTTTCAGACAATTATGGAGTTTCCTGCTATTCAATATATTTGGAAATTAAAATTAAAAAAAACTTTTACTCAAAAATAAGTGTTTGTACAATAAATTTATGGAAGGAATTAATTTATCCTTTTATTTTTATACTGGTATCACAATTAATATATTGATATGATGTCAATAATGAAAGTTCAGCTTTAAACTTATGATGATGATTATGTGATGTCTCTGGGATATAACTCTCCTTATATGTTTTTAAACTTTCACCATTGCAGAACTTCAACATTGTAATTATTATGATGGGTACTCACAATATATATTTTATATATTTGATGTCGATTTCATGATTCATGGTCTCTGCGGCGCTGAGCTGGCTGCGAGAACCATTTGACACTAATAGTACATCAATCTGTTCACTTGGCGCCAAGTTTGTTTTGGTCTTTGATTCCCTAATTCACGACACACACTACTGATGACGTCCATATTTCCGGGTTTTTTTATTGCATTTGTACTGCAGAGAGACCACGGGATTCCATGTTTAGCGCTAGCCTAAAACCATCCTCCCTATTAAAATTGTTAGGATGCTTTTTAATTTCTATAGCTTCTCTAACAAGCCGTGGGATGTATTGGTGTTCAGCAGAAATCACACATGGCTTGTGCAGCTTGATCCAATGGTTGGTACCGGCTTTTAGCAAGCGTTCAAAAATCTGCAATAGCCGAACGCATCCTTAGTAGTTTAATGCATACTGAGCTAAGTAGTCATTAGCACTAAGATTAGAAACAAGTATGAGTATGGTGAGACTTAGCAATTTTCTAGCTTTCTCACCATCTCTTGCAAGGCAAAGCCAAATTGATTTCAAAGAAGCTGGGAGTCATAAATAAAGCACGGAAATAGTTCAAGCCGGCCCCCATTTTAGGGCTCTACAAAGTGTAGGTCTGGTCACACATGTTATATAAAATTATATCAGTATTGTTGTCATGTCTGGTCTGGGCCACCCCAGGATCAGTTCAAAGGATTATCATTCCCACCACATCTGTGTGTTTGGTGTAGAATGAGGTTTCTTGTAGTGTTTCGAAGATGACATGGGTAACTTCAACCCTTACTTTAAGGAAGTTCCTATTATTCTTCTAGTGTTGCAAGAGAATGTGGGTGGTGGTTATCACTTCACATCAGGTGACCCAAATGCTTGTTTGTCCTCCCCACAATTTACTAACTTCCATATGGATATATAGCAGGAAATTCAGTAGTAAAAAATACTAATTGTTCAATGCTGTACCATGTACGTTATTGCAAATATAATCTAAATCTAGGCTGTTTGATCATTTAAATAATTGATTATAATGATTTTATTGAAATGGTTCATGTTAACAGTTATAATAGTAAAAATATTCCATTATTAATTGTTTATAGGTTCTGGTTCGCTGGCCGCAATGGCTGTTTTTGAATCTCGTTGGAAGCCAAAAATGTCTGAAGAAGAGGGTAAGAAACTTGTGCGAGATGCAATTGCTGCTGGTATCTTCAATGACCTGGGTTCAGGATCTAATGTTGACCTGTGTGTTATTCGTAATACCGGACCAGCACAATACCTGAGAACTTATGAAGAAGCAAATGTTAAGGTAAATTAAAATTTGTTGGTATACTAATGGCATAGTCTGGCCATAAACAATCTTACAATAATTCTTATAGAAATATTCATTGTTTTCGCATTTCTCTCTCTCTCTTACTCTTCTGAGAGTTTTTAGCAAATGGATTGCCTTCCTTACTAGGTGCACAGCATAGATATTGTTGCCTATGGATATTGCTAAAATCGGAAGCCATCTATGTTGGAGTTTCCAACCCCTGTGTTGTATCTCCTACAGTTTTGTCTAATGACAATGATTTGGTGGGCATATAGATCCTTATTAGGAAATCACTGACCAGTCCCGGAAGAAACATGTGTCTTCCTTCCTCAATTTAACCCTAAACCTGATCCTTGGGGTCACTAAAAACTCCCATTTGTCATATCAACACCTCTTAATACCTCGCTTATTGGGCTTCAATTCTAGTGTGAATGTCTATTCCACTATCAACTGGAAGGCAAATCCAAATTGACTTATATTTGGATCTAAATAGAGCATTACAGTATGGCTAGAAGCCGACCCACATTCCACATAGTGCTTCTATAAGCGCAGGTCCAGTCTCATATTGAGTATTGCTTTGATCTCTGGTCTTGTGTGTGTGTTCACTACATTATCAGCCGGAAACAATTGACCAAGTCTAACCTCTATAGTTGCTTCTCAATTTCTCTTTGCTATTTAAATTTTTTTTTTCTTTCTTTCTTCAATAGCAAAAAACAGAGATCTTCATTGTAATCATATTTATTTTAAGGCTAAAGAGAATAAAAAATTACTGTACTCTTTTTGCTATTAATATGTTTAAATTTTAGGGCAAGAAGCAGGGCTCATATAGATATGCTCCAGGAACAACAGCTGTATTGAAGCAACGTGTCATACCATTAGAGGTTGAGGCAGTTACTGTAAGGACTGTACAACCAATGGATGTTGAAGCGTCACCCAGTCGTCGTTAACATAATTTATATGATTTTTATTAAAGTACTATTCAAACTATGTTATTTTGTTTATATGTCCTGTGAGTAAATCTGAAACTCATTATCTCATTACCTTCAAAGACAACACTATACAATCACCGCTTTTTCCTCAAAGTAAAGCCAGACATTTTTTACAAATTATAATTGGCATGACCCTTAACAAATTTAGCTTCAAACACAAAACATTGGTACCTTACAGTTACAGTCATAGAAATATAGCATTGGATTTGATTTATCTTTCGGGCAATAATCGTAATGTGCAGCTCCCTGGTTGATCCTGGCACTGGCAGGATCAACTAAATACCTAACTAGGTATATGCTTGTATCAGATTAAGCCATACATACCTCAGTGCAAGCCGTAATAGGGCGATACCGCGAATGGCTCAATAATATATCAGTTTTGGTTCCATAAATATTTCTGTAAATTACATGTTTAAGGGTAAAAAACGGTTTATATCGTTTTCCTGCGAAACTACGTCTTATAGATAAAAGTAAAAGCAAAGTTGTAGATAATAAAATGGTATAAGCTAAGAGCCCGTGGACCGCAGACCTACGTAATTTTATAAAAGCTGAAAGTTTGTCAGTGCATGCTCCCAACACAGGTAAGAACTATGGACCATTATGGAGTTTGGGTTCAGTGGCTTGGCAGGTAAACGGTACTAAAGGTGTGTAAAATACCGATCTAAATACATCAAATAATAAAGTGCGATTTTTCGGTATTACCTTCAGAATATTATCAAAATCACGTTATTCATTGCCAGACACTTAACATCGTGGCAACCCTTTGCCAGACACCCTTAATGTTCATGAAATTATAATTTTATTTACGTCATAGTATAAAAGCTGGTTTTTATACAGGTGGCCGAGAAGTTGACATCCAAAGCTAAAATTTGAAAGCCTCATGGTGATGAGTATCCGAATCACTCATAAGTATGTTCTACGATTTTGCGTAGTTTAAGAGATAATAATTTTTTCCCCTTTTATCCGCTTTTTTCACCTAATTGTGGTTTAGGACTTTTTTCTAATTTTTTTGAAAACTTTTAGTTAATTTTATTGTTGATAATTATTAACTACAGTTGCAATAACCACATAAGAAACTATGAATAGTTTAGACAATGCGGAACTAGTTAAGAATTGAGTCGTAAGTTCAAAATAACTGCTCCAGCTAAAATCATGAAAATGTTCAAAATATCAAAAAAAAATGGGGAGCCTATGGCTTCTTACTATTTTTAAAACTTCCCAGAACATTGGCCAATAAAATGAGCCAAATTCAAATTTTAGCTTTGGACGTCGAGTTCTCGGCCACCCAGTATATAATACTTGGGTAATAATTAGATGATGTTTCCTCATTAGCGAGACACTTTTGATAGTTCCAACCCCTTGCCAGACAAACATTGTAAATCGTAAGAAGAGATTCGTGATTAGAAATGACTTATGCAAAATATAAATTTTTTGGCTCAGAACTGATAGTCTATGTAAATTTTGAAAACATTCTAAGAAAACACTTTCGATGCTATTACTATCTTAAAATGTTTTATTAATTATTATATTTAACAACCAAATAAGTTCATATTTAGTAAGACAAACTACAATATTTTGAGAAAGTTGTAGTCTTCTTTAAATTATATGCGTAGATGCCTATTTATTGCTATTTTAAGATAACTTGCATACCTGACTGACCTACGGAAAATTTTAGCCAGTCAAAAGGTATTTCATAGAGAATTCATACCTATTATTTCGTAGCAGCAAAAGTCATCATCATGATCAGCCGTAGGACGTACTGCTGGACAAAGATCTCCACGACGATCGGTCCTGCGCTGCCCTCATCCAACGCATTCCGGCGATCCTGACCTGATCGTCGGTCCATCTTGTGGGGGGGCCTACCAACACTTCGTCTTCCGGTACGTGGTCTCCATTCGAGGACTTTACTGCCCCACCGGCCATCTGTTCGTCGAACTACTTCAGTTTCGCAATAACTTGGGCTATGTGTGACTTTAGTATTTCTACGGATCATTTCTGATTCGATCTCGCAGGGAAACTCCGAGCATAGCCCTCTGAGCGACCATGAGCTTTCTCATTATATATATTCTTGGATTGTCTACGAAACCTGAAACAAAATCCTAGCTACGCCCTTGTACAAATCAGCACCCGTTGATTGAGAATCCACTGACACAAACTAGCCTGTAGCTTGCGGGAATCTAAAAATAAAAACTCCCAAAATATTTTGAATAACAAACAATATCCAATGATATGAATGCCGCAGCCTATATAGGTAATTAATTAGTTATTTTAACCGTCCTTGTGACACTGTAGGGTGTGGAGGATGAAGACACCGTTTCCGCGCCTCACCAGAGGTAAGTAGTGATGTGCCACAACAAGCCTAATCATATGGGTCAAGGACACATTTTGCAGATATTTTATTTGTTACCACGCTTAAGAAAACATCATAAAATTGTCCACTATGTACGTACAGATACCGCGCGAGTTGAATGCAGAGTTCAGTAATGCGATAGTGTTGTGACCTAATTATAATTGATGACGATAATCATGAGTGTGTCGATAAATTTAAACAATGCCTTTATACAATTTTACACTAGGTTAGAATGATGAAAAATTTAATAAAATATTTTTTTCATCACTTTACCTGAATTATTAAAACTCAAATTTTTGTTCTGGATCTGTTCAACACACGTCTTAAACAATAAATTAATGTTCTAGTGAATATTGCTAATTTTTCCATAGACCACTATGTCATGGTCTTCCAACGCATACATTGTCAGTCTAGTTTTTTTTTAAATTCAATAAAACAAACAAATTATGACATAAAAAGTATATTTCATTATAAAAAATAGA